>NW_024040596.1:11575778-11592107 GCF_014851395.1 Micropterus salmoides | reverse complement strand
TGCAGGTAAGTTATTCTGCACACCACTTTGAACACATGAAAAATGTAGACGTTAAATGTTGTGTCATCTTATGAAACACAGATGTGAGTTTATTCATTAAGGCTGATGGGACAAGACACTGACTGGAGCCACCGCCATATAAATGTGACCCAAAAACAAACAAAAAAGTCGAGTCTCCGGGGCAGGGATTAGAGAGATCAGACCAGCTGTAAGGCTTCTGCTGTTGCTACACATGTCAATTACATAAATGCAGCTTCTCGTCTCCACGCCAGCATCAGGACCCCCCCCCCCCCCCCCCCCGCCCCTCTGCTGACGCTCTGCTCGACGTGGCACTCGATAGCTCAGATGTTCAGGTACTCTTGACACCTGAACAAACACCATGTTGCCATGCAACAGCATCAGCAGGTTGACCCACTTCTGCAAGAAGAGGGGATTTAAGCATTGAACCTCTTACAGGACGAGCCAAGTGGAATTCTAATTTTTCTTCTTGTCAAAAACAAATTGCATGAAAAAAACAAAACCAACTGTGTGTCTTTAATCTATGTATGTCTTTCAACAACTATCAAGTATCATGTTAGGACTCTCATGCCCACGCAGTAAATCTTTGGGTCAAAAATGTGCTAATAATTTAAGCCAACATGGAAGAGATGTCAAAGTGTTCAGATGAAGGACAGTCGAGTGATTTTGTCTTAAAAAAGGCTCAGTAATTTTCTAAAACAGCTGGGCACTGTAGTTTATATAAGACATTACTCAAACATGAGCAATAGTGCATTTGCTTGGGACTATTTTTAGTCGCAGATTAATACACATTTGGTGTGCTAAGTGAGTATTTCCGGCACTAGGATGGTGTGGTTTAAAATAAATTACACTGCCCATATTTGTGGTGATAAGAAACCCACTAACGGCGTATGTCAGTCGTTTTTTCTGTTCATAGGGGTGGACAAAACAATAACAATCGCATTTTTTTGAAATAACAATATAAGAAATGTTCAATAAATACTTAATACATTTGATTTTATTAACTTAAATCATACACAATTAATTTGTTATTAAGATGTTTATTTTGTTGAGGAAAAAGGACTGAAAAAAACTTTTACTTAATTTTACTTAAACATATTTGTTGACAAAGATTTTATCATAATTGTTTTGAATGTTCTGCCTCAGATTTGTGAAGTGATCCACAAGTGTTGACCATAAAGAAGAGTTTAAACCACAATTAACCATCAGGTTTCTTTAACTTTCACTCAGGAGCAAAAATCAGCCTTTAAATCGAAAGAAATAACGATTTGATACTTATCGTGATAATTAGCGATATCGAAGATATGAAACTTTTATCGTGATAAAAATTTTGCCATATCGTCCAACCCTATCTATTCATGGATTAATCATTTAGTCAAGAAATAGTCATCAAAAGATTCTGAGAGAAGAAAGTGATAGAAAATAACAAGGACTAAATCTTTACATTTGAGAAGCTGGAAGCAGAGATATTGGCCATTCTTTCTTGATTAATCAATTATCAAAATTGCATTGCAGTTGGGGAGGAAATTCCAGGGCAACACTCTTTGTAATGTCTCGGGAAATGAAACGGATGTTGTTGTTGTTTCTGCTTAAGTGAAGAATCACGCCTTCGCTAATGTATACTGTTGAAAAGAAAAACAGTCTGCTCACTTTTTGTTGGTTCAATGTCAACACTCTCCTATAAAAAGAGTTCTTGGAACATAAAAAATATATTAAAGAGCTTTAAAAAAAAAAAAGCAAAACTGGCCCACATCTTCAGTTGCTCACATTTTCTGTAAACCTGGTGCTTGGTACCTTTGTGCCATAGTTAAGAACACAAAGAACACCTGAGAGGTGTAGCCTTCAGCGCGCTGTTAGCGGGGGACTGCATTTGACTGATTAGTGCAGCGAGTGACCTGTAACTGCACCACAGACGGGCAGCAGCTACAAGCGAGGCGAAGCCATTAGTGACACACGTGCACACTTACTGGAAATGTCCCACTCAGCACAATGAGGGTGGAACCCGATGCTACTGCCAGGACAGCACACACTGCTCACACATTTCCACTGCTGACTGACAGAAAGGACAAGATTGAGATTCAGATGGCCGCTGAGATCTGCTACACTGCTCACAGCAGAGCGTGCTACGTGAGGTGTTGCTGGTCCCACTACTGATGGGGGACACTGAGAATGATCTGACCTTGGATACATATCGCCAGTTTATTAGGTACACCTAGCTGAAACGAATGCAGTCACACAACAGTCCTGCAAAACAAATCCTACCTTCATGAAGGTTATAACAGGTGTTGATTCTGCCTTTTGGTCGTTTAGGAGACTGCGACAGAGGTGTTATAAAGTGTATTTGAAGGTAATTACACATTTTAAAGAACTGTCATTACTTTACAACACCATTACTCCATTTAAAAATGTTTGATAGCATTATATTTCTTGAACGGTGTATTGTTTAAGACTGGAATTTCTGGTTTGTAATGCAATTGAATTGTATAGCATCATAGTGAGAGGTGTGTCTAATATATCGTCCCCCCTCACTGATATAAACAGGTATAAACAGGTGGCCAAAATAGCTCTGATTATGATGCAATCCAGCACCACAAACTACAGCCTCGAAAATCACCATGAAGTTTAAACTAAAACTATTTAAACAAAGCTGAACGTGATTTATTGCAGGGTTGTTGCATTAATTTAAGACACTTAATGTTAACACTTAAACTTAACAACCTGGCAACTGAATGTATACACCACATAATATCCTCAATAAAAAGAAATAAGTGTGAGTGGAGACAGCAGAATATTAAAATCACTGCCAACCTGTCCCAACCAGGATCTTTTTTTACTCTTTTGTTTGAGCCACGTAGTTAAAATACTACACAAAAGTACATGCTGAGCAACATCTTACTCAAAAACAAACATTTCTTCACCACCCACTATAATTTAGCCTCATCTCCTGCAGCCTATAATTTCCTCCTTCTGCTGGTTCAAGCACACAAGGTCTTTTTTTCTGGATCCAAACAGCTCAGTATTCAACAAGATTGTCCACCTGGTTACATAATGAAGGCAGAAAAGTATTATTTTAATACTTGAACACGCAAGATCCCACTTTGTCTGCTGTTTGACTCACCAGGAGCAGCTAGTCAGCTAGTGGTAAAGTCTATCTCTGGGGTGCAGCAGGTGTTGTTGTGTGGCTCTAAATTCATTCATAAACAGGGTAAACAGCTGGCGTACAGTCCACTGTCGTCGTGTTAATGCAAACAGACCGCAGCTCAACTTGACAGCTACCACAGTCAGCACATTTAGCTTCACCCGGCAAGCGAACCAAATCGCTTCTAGTCACACTATTCAAATGTGAAGGTTTTAATTTCGCTATAACGCCGGGTTTTCATAAAAGAAGTCATAAAAGAAGCTGAGAATATTACCGCTTTGCTCCGCTGAGTCCCTCAGAGATGTCCGACTGCTCCCTCGATCCATCTATTTACTGTCCAAGCCAATGGTGTGGTCTTGTGAGCGTCCGACGTCACTTCCGGACACTCGTACACCTGTAGTTAAAGATCGTCTATTTAAAAGATGAATCCAGCAGCAGGACAAGTCGCCCAGCTTCCGGTCTGAAGTCCAATTTTGAAGAACTTTGATTTAAAATTGTCCACTGGCACAGTTTGATATTGTCATTTTAACTTTATAGTAAAAATGGTTATATACATTGATTTCTTCATTATTAACTAGCAAAATAATGTAGTATATAGCTACATAAGTACATAGTGTATACTTTATAGAGCTGAGGTAGAGTTGATGTCAGATGTATAAAATAAATACTTTGGTATCTGTCTCACCTTCTTGTGTGCTTTTTACACTTTCATCATTTTTATTAGTGTGCAGCCTCTGGGACAATATGCAGAAATGTTACTCTACACCTAGGCTAAACAACATTGCTTTGTACAAATGTGCTTTTTCACTTAATAATCTTGGGAAGTCCATTTGATGTACATAACTTAATTAATAATAATTTGACAGAACTGGATGTTAACAAACAATTTTTGTTGTAGCTTATACAATTCGTCCACAATTACTTCACAGCAGTGAAGCGGACTCTATTGGAAGCTTCGCTTTATGGCGCTGTTTGTGGTATCATAAAATATAAGCAGAGTGAGAGCTCTTCGTTTTTCTCCTCTCTGACGCTGTGGTTAAAAATAGTCTCTCTATGTTTTCGATGGGCTGCACCGGGACTTACCGGAAAAATTATAATAATAAAGACGCAGATGTTGGAACATATTTTAGCAGAATGTCTAAAGATTACACAAGTTGAATCTTTACAATTAAACGGCTTCATTTAAGAGTCAATAGGAACTTACGTTCACAAGGACACATACTACTTACACTGCATTAAAGTCAACGCTTTGCATATTTTCAGTGTAAAAGCAGATTTCAGATTTTACTTGTGAAGGAACACTTCATTTATCTGAATAAAAAACAAGCAGCGAAACGGGGAGGGTGTGAAACCGATACTGTACCGTCGGGCCACCTCTGCCTGAACCAATGAGCGCCCTCCGAAGCTGCGCCGAAACTACTGCAAGGCTACATGCTTGGCTGGTGGACTAAAACAGTGTCGAAGATTACAACAGACAACAAGGGAATGTGCACGAGTTCACTGTGCAGAGAAAAATCCCAGCGTGTTCACATCGAGTTTAACCTCTTTGCAGAATAATGTGAGAGAGCACATGCATTTTCTGTCAAACACCAAAAGCAGTCAAGACAATTCAATTGTGGGAGCTATTTTAATAATTACTTAAGAGTTCTTGAATATGTAAAGGTCACATGTGAAATAAAATGCAACATAAATACCTTGACAGGAAAATTAAGCAGAAGAAATCAATAAAAGCAGCAGTGCTTCCTTGAAATTCCTACTTTTAAACTTTTACTCAAGTAAAGGTACACATGTATTAGCAGCAAAATATATTAAAAAATAAAAGTTGACATTAGTATAGCCTTTCAGATGTTTACATTATTACAAAGACTATCATGCCTCACATTATTGCATTTGGTGGAGCTGAGATATTTTATTCAGTGTTGGACATTTTCATCTGTGACAGTGCATCATTTTATTTACAGTAATATGATTTGCCTTTGTATGTTTTGTATCAATACCATACATAGTGAACTTTTGGCACATTTCACTAACTTTATTGGTAACTGATGATGATTTGCATCTGTATGTTTTATATAAAAGGTAACTATGAACTATACTGTCAGACAAATGTAGTGAAAAGCACAATATTTGTGCAGCTACAAAATTGTACCGTATTTGAGCAAATGTACTTAGTTACCTACCGCTGAAGTTTTTATTCTCAGTGAACACATATGAATGCTAACACATGTATTAAGTGTACAGCACAGTGTGTTGCTAAACATTCAGTTTACAGTCCTGTGTCATTTGTGTAAATTGTTGAAAAATAATCCACAGGAGGCATACATTATGGCTTTATAGTGTCTTTTTTCACAATTGCTTTCACTGCAGCAAAATGAATCTACGTGACCCTTAACAAAAAAGGCCACACAAACAGTCAGAAGAAAATCTGTGGATCGAGGCACATTTACAGCTATAGCAGCGTGGACATCAGAACTTGCTGTTGTGCAGCTCAGCAACCTGCCGCAGAGTGTCTCTTTGGTTTGAGCCAAGTCTGGTTTTGCCGCTCACCTCCTGCCACTGTAGAGCACCATGGCTGCTCACCACCTAAGAAGGAGATCATCAAAAAAACAATAAGGAATTATATATTCCCTGTAGGGGGGATAATTAAATGTTCCTCCCCAAAGATCACACATATGCAGAGCTAACAAATAGTCCATCAGTCAAGTTCTTCATATATACTACATAAAAAAAAATATTGGATGTGGTATGTATTTAAAAACAATAAAATAATAATAATGTTCTTACCATACTGTTGATTTCTACCATCTCCTTGCTCGTTCTGTCCAGGTGAATGTTTAGGACAGTGGTTTCCACCCAGGCATTATCTGTGTTCCTGCAGTCATCTACATAACCCTCAAACACCTGAAACACAGTAACACAACAACCGCAAGTCAGAATTTGCAAGTTCCTCAATGTCAGAAAAGCATGTTTACATTAAATATTACTCCTTCAAATCAAATCAGCAATAGTGAATTACAGGTGTGATCCTGCACAACAGTCAGTGTGTCTTGAAAAACTAAACTAATTTGCTGATAAGAACCTCTACTAATGTCATGATCCCCCTGCCTTGACATCTGATAAGTGAGTGAAAGTGTTTATGATTTTATTTTTCACTTTTGTATGAATGTCGGATGCTTGCTGCATTTTGGTTTTGTCTGTGTTGTGTTCTCTCTCTCTCTCTCTCTATCCTTCTCTCCTGGCTGCGGAGTTATGGGCACACTGCTGTTCCCGGGGTTGGCATCCAGACACACCTGCCGCTCATTCCTAATCACCCACCTGACCCATATCCTGCCATAATTTAGGAAGAGCCTGATTTCAAGTCCCTGCCAGATTATTGAGTCGTCTATTGTGTGTCTTGAGACTGAACTGTATTAGTTTTTTAGAAACATGCTTTTGCTAATCGCTTTCTAATCTCCACCACCAGACATGCTCTCCTGCAAACCCCCCCCAACCTATCACCTCGTGGTTCATGGAAAACACTGGACTGTCTCACTATGAAACCCACCTGCTTGCTTAACCCTGGATGCAACTCACTGCACTTGGTGTTCATCTGCTGGCCCCACTCCCTTTACATTCCTCCCTTGTTCTAATGAATCACCAGATATCTGACAACTCAGTGCATCATTTAAGTGGCAGAAGATTTTGGTGATCACATGTCTCAGACTTTAGGAAGAGGTCTTCTTGCCTTTGTCCAACCCATTTATATTAATGAGGTTAGGCTAACTAATAGAAACGCCTTTCTCTGTATAAATCAGTACTAGATCAACTACGACCATAAAGTTGAATCAATATCTCTCGGAAACAGTTTCAACAAAAAATAAACATCATAATCTTCATGAAGGGAGGATTTATTGCAGGACTGTTGTGTTATACTGCATTAGTTTTAGCTTGGTGTGCCCAATAAACTGGCAACTGAGTGTAGGTTCCCCGGCTACAAACTCAAAGTTGGTTTCCATAATGCTTGAAGTTATTTTTGATTCCCATACAGGTCTACAAGGCCTCTCAGGTCATCAGATTAAGGGCTCTTGGTTGTGTCCCGCTCAAAGTTTTTGAGTGAAGTTACTTTGAATTTACTGTTGCGTCTTATTCATTACTGTGCTTTTATTAATCATCCAGTCGCTGTCTGTAAACCAAACTGATCCTCCAGGAACCTTTGAGCTTTACGCTACAAAGGCAGACCTACCTTTGTTCCCTCTGGTACTTTTGCATTTATTTTTTCAAACAGTTTCTTCCCCAGGATTCTCTGAAGAGTCAACGGCAAATAATCAGCAGAATGGGCAGGTCCCTGCAGGTTTCAAAATCACAACACAACTGTATATTTATTTTGAACAACTCAAAAATTAAAGAAAAAGCACATGAAGTGATCAAACAGTGAGACTCACGCCAGGTAAAGCCAAATTTCCTTGGCTCTCGTCCAAAACCGCCAGGTACTCCAAAACAGATCTCGCGCTGTCTCGCCAGCTAAAATTTTTTTAAAAGTCTCAGATCACGGCATGCAATCCAGTGGTGGTGAAACAACCTTTTTGAAAGAACCGTAGAGACATGAGATGACCTACCGTGTAAGCACAAGGTCAACATTCAGATTTGGACCAAAGTGGCTCAGTGCACCACGTCCCGTGATGCCCGTCCTCCCTCCTGGGTTTCTAATGACAGACAAGATACACATCAGACATCAAGACATGCTTGTAAGGTTACTTTAAGTGCTATTTGATGCCTTGAGTATCTTATGCAGTATCATACCTGTGATTATGTAAGGTTTCTGATTCTGATCTGCAAGGAGAAAGACATAAGAAGGCTGCCTTGTAATCAGATAGTGGACCATAGTGGATAGTGGACCCAGGGTTAGATCAGAAAGGTTAGTCAATACAGATTCGAGATGGCTTTGCTGATTCTTTGTTTTTAATAGGAAAATCTGTTGTTATCTTGACAAAAACACCCATAATAACTTGTCTCAGCTGCAAATATATCCACACATCAAACCTAATAGGAACCAAACATTATGTGTGGTCTTCTTTTAAAAACATACCCATCCATATGGTCTCCACCTTCTTCAGAGACGTAATATGTCGGCATGTATGAGCTGAAGCGGACCTGAAAATAAAAGAGAAAACATGAAAACCATCTAATAAACCCAGAGCATCGTTTTTTCTGTAGTGATAGGACCAGCAGCTGGTGAATTTGTATTGGAAATTTATATGAAATACCTCCCATGGCACCTTCTCCTCAGGCACAGGAAAGCGTGTGAGCTTGCTGTTTGGGTAGTGAAATTGACGGGCGTTCACATGGAACCCATCCTCTTTCTCTAAAGTATTTCTCAAAGTGTCGAGGGACTCGTCTGTTGTAATTAGAGCTGCAGGGAAGAGTGCAAACGAGAGGAGATTTGACATGTAGTCTATTTGCAAAATGATGTACATTAACAATAATAATGAATGAGTAATGTAGTTGCTGACTCGGCAATTGTGCTTCTTTTGCTGCGAAACCCTGAGATTTCAGACTGTCTATAATCCACTGAAGGGCTTTGGCTGACTGGATGACCTGATGAGACAAAATAAAAGTGGGTCAAATAATTTTGATGAGTGCTTATACAATGTTGAAGATGACAGATT
The DNA here is from genome assembly GCF_014851395.1 of Micropterus salmoides. Lineage (NCBI taxonomy): Eukaryota > Metazoa > Chordata > Actinopteri > Centrarchiformes > Centrarchidae > Micropterus > Micropterus salmoides. The sequence goes on along the minus strand of NW_024040596.1, from coordinate 11,583,305 downwards.
TTCCACTGGGAAAATCTGGAATTAAAATTCAACAGCCACACGTGTGGGTGCATCAAGAAGTGTGTCATTTCTATATTGTGCTTTGCTCACGCAGCATAATGTGAAATGTTACGGACACAGGTGCAACATTAGTGATAACCCCCCCCAAAAATAAATAGGTCACAACCTGCTCCTCTAGTCGAGCCAGTCCTTTCACCGTGTCAACAGAGCTTCTCTCCTCCTCCCTCTCCAGCCGATCAGCTATAGCAGCAACCCTCAGGAGACAAACAAGCACAGTATGGATGTCTGAATATCACTCCTACGCTGTATAATGGTTTATACTCTATATATTAAGTCAAATTAGAATTTGAGCCTCATCAAACACAACACAAAATTAAGGCCCCAGAAGGGGGTCAAAAGATAAAATCTGAGATCATTAATGGGATATGAGACACGCATATTATTATATATATATACACATATACACACACACAAGTGCTGGTCATATAATTAGAATATCATCAAAAAGTTGATTTATTTCAGTAATTCCATTCAAATAGTGAAACTTGGATATTATATTCATTCGTTAGACACAGACTGATATATTTCAAATGTTTATTTCATTTAATTGTGATGATTAAAACTGACAACTAATGAAAATCCCAAATTCAGTATCTCTGAAAATTAGAATATTACTTAAGACCAATACAAAAACAGGATTTTTAGAAATGTCGGCCAACTGAAAAGTATGAACTTGAAAAGTATGAGCATGTACAGCACTCAATACTTAGTTGTGGCTCCTTTTGCATGAATTACTGCAGCAATGCGGCGTGGCATGGAGTCGATCAGTCTGTGGCACTGCTCAGGTGTTATGAGAGCCCAGGTTGCTCTGATAGTGGCCTTCAGCTCTTCTGCATTGTTGGGTCTGGCGTATCGCATCTTCCTCTTCACAATACCCCATAGATTTTCTATAGGGTTATGGTCAGGTGAGTTTGCTGGCCAATTAAGAACAGGGATACCATGGTCCTTAAACCAGGTACTGGTAGCTTTGGCACTGGGTGCAGGTGCCAAGTCCTGTTGGAAAATGAAATCTGCATCTCCATAAAGTTGGTCAGCAGCAGGAAGCATGAAGTGCTCTAAAACTTCCTGGTAGACGGCTGCGTTGACCTTGGGCCTCAGAAAACACAGTGGACCAACACCAGCAGATGGCATGGCACCCCAAACCATCACTGACTGTGGAAACTTTACACTGGACTTCAAGCAACGTGGATTCTGTGCCTCTCCTCTCTTCCTCCAGACTCTGAGACCTTGATTTCCAAAAGAAATGCAAAATTTACTTTCATCAGAGAACATAACTTTGGACCACTCAGCAGCAGTCCAGTCCTTTTTGTCTTTAGCCCAGGCGAGACGCTTCTGACGCTGTGTCTTGTTCAAGAGTGGCTTGACACAAGGAATGCGGTGTATTGAGTTAATTAGCTGATTAGAGTGTGGCACCAGTGTCTTCAATATTGAACCTTTTCACAATATTCTAATTTTCTGAGATACTGATTTTGGGGTTTTCATTAGCTGTCAGTTATAATCATCAAAATTAAAAGGAATGAACACTTGAAATATATCAGTCTGTGTGGAATGAATGTATACATTATACGAGTTTCACTTTTTGAAGATGATATGCTAATTATATGACCAGCACCTCTATATATATCTTTTTTGTCCCTACATAACTGTCAAAGTTCAAATGAAACAATTGGAGAAGGTTAAATCTCACATCTCACAACTAAAACATATTTAAGTTGTGATGAGGGGTCTCACACAGACAGCAGTACCCTAGAGGGTTGTTATGCAGCCACACTGCGAAACATTCCTTTGAGATTTTACTTTTGGGCTGTGTCCAGGATGCGTTGCTCCATGCTCTGGCTCTGCACCTGCTGTGTGGACAGCAGGTATTTGTCCTTCATCAGGGCCTCCCAGGACAACAGCTCCTCTTCCTCTGCCCGAAGAAGCTTGTTCTCTGAAACACAGCGTCACACATTGAGTTAAAGCAGAAAGGGGACATTTTAACACATTAAAATCTCTAGTGGTACATCCTAAAGAAAACTGGATTGTGTATGAACACTAAAAATGGACTCAACAGTATCAACCGATAAGGAGTCAAAGGTCATCGCCCAGTCATTAGACATTCATATCCAAATCTAAGGACTACCTTTAAAGTTAAGTTAGTTAAGGGTTACCATCTCCCCTCATCAACAACCAAAATTCCATAAGTAGGTCACACAATATTAATAACCACAATGGCTGAACTCCACCTGCTAATAAAGGCCTGAAAGTTCTGGAAAAGTTCGAGCAAGTGCTTTTTGTCAAACTCTTATTTTCAAGCTCAGAATAGAGAAAAAGTCACAATCCCACTTCTTGTTTCTGCTAGTGGAGTTTCTTAGCTGCAATGGAGATGGTTTAGATGTGATCATGTGGGAGATGGTAACCCTATAGTAAAAAACATCATATAAAAGCTCTTAAATGAAAACCCACCATTATAAAATCAGTGAAGTCTAATATGAGTAAGAATGTCATTGTATGAAAAGTAAATGTTTTCCTATAGTGATAAATTTACAACCAGAGAAGAAGTCTGCAGCATATAACCATGAAGTCTACCCATATAGTCGTTCAGTATGTGCAGAAATAAATAATTTAATACTTACTAAACTCTTTGCATATGATGGGAGGTCTGCACAGAACTATGTTCCTGATGAAGAGGTAAAGATGGCTGAAGATTATTAAAGGAGGAGGGGCAGCAGGGCGGCTGTGGTACTCCTTAATTAGCTCGTATCTTTGAAACTTCCATATTCTGTCTGTGTTGTCCTGAACTTCCTGGAAGGTAAAGCTGTGCAGGGACACAAAGAGAGACAGAGGATGACAAGGGGACACCGGTGATAAAGTGGTGAAAACACCATCATCCAAGCTACAGTAAGTGTAGGACTTGCAGTAACAGCACAAAAGAAAATCTCACACTATTAATCTTAGGACTGGATTGAGCCACAAAGGCATTGAGCAGAACTCACTTGAAGATAGCTATGAGCAGGTTGAGCAGCAGTATGTTGGCAAAGAGCAGGTAAACACAAATCATAATGATGGTGAGCCACACGGGGAAGGCTGGGGTTTGGTTTTCATTCAGCACAGGACACTTGGGCTTCAGGGGATCGTCGCCATTCATGCTGCAGGAGTTTATGTCAAACGAAGTATCTGCAGAGGGCAAAGAGATTGTTTTCTCAGTGGTAACATATTAATTAAACAACAAGGTCTGGGCCTCTTAAAATGTGAAGGGTGAAGAAAGTATCCTTGAAATGATCAATGCGTGTAAAAATCAGTTAAACCAGATTCATATATACACAAATAAATATGTATATAATTTTATAAGATTCATATTATTCTAGTCATTATTAGTCATTTCACTTGGCAGCACTACAGTTTTTCAACTACAAAGAAAGTAATACTATGTTCCTTCTCCACTCACTATCAATATCTGTGGGGAAATTTCCAAATATGATGAGGTACGGCTCATAAACTGCCCCCCGGAGAATCCAGTTCAGCCGATTTTCATTGTTGATGAGGATGCCTTGTTTGGCCACGCCGTACGCCACAACCCAGATACTCAGCAGGAACATGAAGAAGAACATATCCATCATCTGGAGGACAAACATCAGACATCAATCACACTGAAAAATGCCTGGATACCACAACCAGTGGGCACTTTCAAAACATGTAAAACTTCAGAAGGTTCGATCTGTCAGTCTGCACACTACCGAAAGCGTCACATCTATAACAACAATTATGTATTTTGCAGTGAGAAGCTTCAGTTTTTTTAAAGGTTAGCCCTGTTAGTCAGCTGTAACACTTTTTATGTAACGCAAAGTGCACTCTCATCTGCGGACACCAAATGGAGGCCGAGTGGAAGAAGCCCAGCGTTCATGTGTATGAGGCCATCTCACCATCCTCTTCACTATGATGATTTTGGGTCCCAGGGTTCTGCTGATCGTGAAGATGGCCATGAGACGGAGGCAGAAGACCACAAAGTCGATGCAGAGGATGATTTTACCTGCATAGAACAGCTCAGTCGTCAGCCTGAAATAGAAAAACTTGGTGATTCATAGATAACCCTTAGGGCAGAGAGCCCTTCCATGGCCTAAAGGGATTGTCTGGAAGGAAGGAAACTTACCTAAATGCAAGGCCAATAATAAAGAGGAGGATGGAAAGAACATCTAAAATATTCCACAGGTCATTAATGTACATCCTGGCTTTCTTACAAAACCCAAAGCCATCAGGATCATGAAACAGCTGAGACAGAAAAACAAAAAATCATTAAAATTGGCAGTTGGAGATTTTAGTAATGTAGTGATATATTTTTTTTAAATAAGGCACACTCTGGAGGTAGTAATAAGCATAATGGTTGAGTAAAACCTCAGGTGGAGCCCAATAACTAATCCTGGCAAAGTGAATTAAATAAATAAAGAGCAAGGAGGAAGCTGAGAAGCTTAGTATTTTTACTATAACATGTAAAAACTGGCAGTCTATCCTTTCCTAGATACAGTATCAGCATATGTAAGCTGGTTGGCTAGCCTGCTTAACTTCAAGTCACGAAAAAAAGAAAGAGAACCAATGCAGTAAATCAACAGACAAGACAAAAGACTGTCGAGTCGTCAGACCTCAGGGTATGTTGATTTGTCCTTAAATTTTTGTACATGTATGTCCCAGCTGCACTCTCTCACCTGTCTGACCTCCTCACACACCAGAGAGAGCAGCCAGATGTAAAGCAGCAACTCCCCGGCAGAGGGCGTGGCCTGGAAGTCGATCATCAGCACCACAGCAAACAGGAAGAGGAAGGCGAAGTAAGACACAATGTTCAAGTAAAACTTGACCTGCGGAGAGCTGTACAGGCAGACCAGTCTGGACCACTTGCTCAGAGGCTTCAGGTGCTGCGGGCTAGTGAGGTCACAGGGGTCAGAATGTCATTTGATGTTGTGGGACCCTTATTTCTCGCTTACCCTTAACTGACATGCTAGTGACCTCCGAACTGGATGGGGTCATATGCTGTCAGTGCATTAAGAGGCAACTGTCTACTTACGGGCCGTGAGAATTTGTTCGAAGTGTACTTCCTGTCACTTTCTCCACTGTCTTGATCTCCTCATCCTTCTCAATTTCTCTGTGGATGACTTCATCACGTCTAGGGAGAAATTTTATTAATTAAGAAACGATATCGACCAATCATCGCTGTAGATGTAGTGAAAGCAGTAACACACAAATCAGTTATGGTTAGCAGAAAAAACATTAAAAGAAGTCTTGCTGCCACCAGATGGTGTCAAATAAATACAAATACTGTGTGTTTTCTGTGGGAGAAAGGCACAGAGCACTGCTATATTACACCAAATCTATGAATCTGTATTGAATGTTATTACATTTTTATTACTGTAAGTAGACAGTAATAGAATCACCTTACATTTTATTCAGCAGACCACATAGGTGGTATGTTACTTAGCTTCAGACCTCCTTGACATGCTGTCACACACAGTATTGGTCCTAAACTAAGCAAAGAAACATTTTCCTGACTGTTTCTCAAGAAGGTGCGCCTCTAGATTTTTTTAAGATGAAGGAAGAGGACAATGGACTCTGGAGTCTCAGTACCCCTTTATGATACTTATATGGTTATTCTTGTGATTAAAGGGGCCATGAAAAACATTTGACTTCATCCAAATATCAGAAAGCACCAGTAAATTGTATTCAGTATACATGACAGCATTATTATCTTATGAGATGATCTCATGTCTTGCTTGTTGTTTGACCATGCCAAACAATCATTGGCCAGGCTGACTGTGATAAGATGGCTGCCCTAACATTTTCACACATGTAACTGTTGGAAAGAGATCTCATATTTCTTTTTTTTTCTCCAAATATAATCTTGGATCTGAATTCAAGCACAACAACTTCTGTTACCAAGTTTTCACCCTTGCACTGCCTTTAGAAACAAGTGGTGGTACAAATGGGCACTGCTGCTACTAGTGTTTTGTCAGACCAAGTCACACCATGCAGACGATGTGCTGAATCAATGTGGTCATATTGAGTAGGTAGTTTAGTTTTGGAGAGCATATCAATTTCTGACTGCTCTTCTGCTTCAGTGGTTCAACTGAACTTTGTCTGTGTTGACATCTTGTGCAAGTCCCTTGAATCTGGGAGAGTTGTCAGACTGACTTTTTTACTGACCAATTTAAATATATTTATTTATTTTACAGCTGATAAGACTAACCTGAAAACCAAAAAGCCAGTGAAGATAAGTGGGAAGAAGACAATGGAGATCAGCACTCTCCACACAGGGTTGACAACTGAAAGCTCACCACACCAGATCTGTGTCAGAAGAGACTTGAAGACAGACATGTTATCAGATCAGGTAGTGCTGAACCTACAGCGATTCATGCTGCTGAAATACTCATTCATCAAGTTAAAGTCACTGATCACAATTGTTCTACTTTGTCTACTCCAAAAACTTTGTGTGCAGTGAATGTTCTACAGTGCAAACGATAGAAGTCTCAGGATATCAAGACGCACTCCTGAATTCTAAAACTGTTAGAAGAAAAGTCCCTAAATATATAATGTGGAGGTCTGCTCTAACCTCCCTGACTGAGCTATAAAGCTTTTATCATCAGCCTCCAGTGCCAGCCTTAGACACGTCGTCTTTCCCCAGAATGGTGACGCACGAACCAACAACTTCTGAGCCCGCTCTTCGTCACTTCTGTGGCATTCACTGAACACACCTGGGACACCACACACACACAGAAGACAAATGTTAACCTTGTAAAATCCCTATATTTACACCAATAAAGCCACTCATTATGTCTGTGGTATTCTACCAATGGCGTGTTTCTCATAGTGATTGGCAAGCGCTTGCATGTCCTTTGCCTCATCTGCATCACTTCCTTCCTCTGCCATTTCTTCAGGATCTTACTGGCGGCCAGCAGCACACATGCAGTCTCTGCACTGTGCACATACAGATACAGAAATCTTTCTGCAAGGCCATGTATACGCACAACACACAAATGACCATTTTCAAACCTTGTCTGTATTAGAGTAAGTGTTTACCTGCTCCCAGGCAATTTCAGCCAGCTCCTTATTGTTCTGGACAACAGCCCAAAGGAAAAGGTCTGTCCCTGAGTCCCTCTGTGCTTCAGTACTGTCCTCAATGAGTGGAGCTGGGAACCCGCCTGACTCTAGACAGCTAGAGGAAAAGTGAAGGAATTTGTTGCATTAATTGCATTGTTTATGGCTGTAGCTTGATTTCAGATATACTAATTATAAACTCTCCCAAGTCATATGCCCCTTAAAAAATCTGTTTTTTAGTCAGTTTATACTTCCTGTAAATTTTATTTCTAAACTAAGATCGAAAACACCCTCTCCAAATTCTGGTGACAATACTGAATCCCTTTATCCCTTTATTATTTGTTGGCCTAACTGAATACTTCTAAACTCTTTGCTGATGATGGGAGGTCTGCACAGAAGTAGTCTATT
>NW_024040596.1:11515228-11575278 GCF_014851395.1 Micropterus salmoides | reverse complement strand
ATTTATGGTGTTCTTGTAATGCACAAATTGACAGTGTGCATTTAAACGGGCAGATGCGAACAGAACTTGTATGTGCATTGTTTCTATTTGTGAACATAAATCTGTTGCAAAAAAGCTACTTCTTAAAGAAGTTTATTGATTTTGTCACAATCCTGTCTCAGTCTGTTATTTTGCCTTGTCTGCTAAGTGTTAGCTTGGGTATCTGCTCTGTTTTGTTTTAGTTTGAGTGTGTTGTCTGTTCTGCGTTTTGGATTCCTACATTGTAAACCCAAAGTTTGGAACACCAAAATATTTGTGGAAACTGATTACCTCAGACTTTTTTAAGTAGTGGTAATAATATTTTGAGTACATTTTAAAAAACCTTTAATTTCCCATACTTAAATTCCACTGATTCACTGACGCTTATTAAAATTAATTCCACTAATTCTTTACTCAATAATGTAACTGTGCGCAACTTATACTCTGAGGGAAATCCTCAGTATTGTGCTAGACTCAATACTAATGAAACTCACTCAACAAATTACTACTAGAAAACTTGAAATGTACAAAATGCCCATTTTCAGATAGTTGTCCTGAAAAACACGAATACAACTCCATTATTACAATTCAAGTTCTCTTTCTTATATCAAACACCTTAAACCTTATCTTCTGTCATTTCTTGTATTTACAGACACAAAATAAGGCACATCTTGCATAAAGCTGCTAGATGTAATTGACTGCTTGATCAGATAATTAGCCAGCACAATTTTGATAATCAATTGTTTTCATTCTTTTTTGCAATAATGTTGAACATTCTATATTTCTGACTATGTCATAATATATGTCATAATTTTTGACTATGCATAATTTCATTCCACTCGTCACTGGAGCACAGAGAGAAATGCCGGTGCTCCTGTGACAGAGATAGAGCACGTTGGCGGCAGCTGAAGCAGTAGCTAGACGAAGAAACTGGGAGAAGATAAGGTTTGGCTCACTGGCCATTTAACGTTAGCTGTTCATAGACTCCTATAAAAGGACTTTGGCTGTCTCGATGCCTTTTGTTGTTCAACATGTTCAACTTCCACAGAGCCGCGTGCTTGTCAGTCACTTTTCATCAAACAACCAATCACCAGGGATGGGGCAGGACGTTAAAAAAAAAACTTTGACGTGCTACAGCAAATTATAAATGTTGAACAATATAATTACTGACAAGTTAGTACTTGCATTAACATTAGAGACCATGCAGAGCCCTTTGCTTGCACAAGGATTTAATGAATAAGAACAACCACAGAAATGAAACAGCCGATATAATATCACTAGTGGTAAATATACTACTATAGAAATTATAATGAATGCAGTAATCACTGTACTACAACTGGACTATATTAACTTACTAACATCACTTTTTATTAATGTAATATAACTACATACTGATCCTCCACTGTTTACAATGTAGCAAAATCAGTATTTTAGACTGGTGACAAAAAACAAAACTGCAACTTCTTATGTTCGTTTAACTTTGTTCAAGCTGAGAAATACATATTTCATAATGAAATGTAGTATTTAATATATTATTGTTATGCCAACAATAAACTATTAACTAAACATTATACTCTTTGTTTAATACACTCATGTACAGTTCCTCCTCCAGGTTGTAGATGGAGACTCTGCAGTAGACAGAGGTACATTGAGCCTGTGCGCCAATATTTGCTCCTAGCCGTCTCCTCTGCAGAGCAACATGCTCCCCTTGTTCTGTTTTACTTTAACTTTGTTAATTGTTTAACTTTGTTCAAGTTGAGAAATACACATTTCAAAATGTCAGTATTTCATGTACTTCCCTTCTGTATAATTACAAGCATTTCATTTGTACATCAAAATTCAAAAGAATAGTTAGCATCCCTAATTTGCTTTAATGTTACTAACCTCAGCTCCTCCTCCACTTTTTTTATTTAATTTACTATTACTATTAAGATATACAGTAGAGGACAGAGCTGTAACCTGACAACTTAATTTTTATCTTTTCCTCCGCTACTTTCAGTCATTTTCTGCCACTCTCTCACATTCGCTGTTCCTTTGAAGAACGAGGAGAGGGAGACAGCTATGCGTTGAATGTTACCATAGCTCACTGATAATAATTAACGATCGTGTGAAATTTTAACAGCTAACAGTGCTCATTCATTAGGTTTCAAATACATTGCTAGCAAAAAAATCACTGATAAATACCTGTTTAAAATTATTTAAGGCCTAGAACACAAACTTAAGGCCTTAAATTTAGAAAATTTTGACTTTTGTAGACCCTGCAGAAACCCTGCAGGAACGTCTACCTGACAGGTGCTGTTATCAGAGCAGCTCCTTTACTCTGGAGGTCTCAGTGTTTGATTGACCGAGTGACAGAAAGTGACGGTGAATCTCAGAGAAGGAAAATATTATGGCAGTAATATGGGTGTGCTTCAGCTTCTCCAGACCAACAAAAGTCTATTGTTCCCAAACAGATGGAGAAGTGAAGCAGGTTAACAAACTTTTCCCATTCAGACTGGAAGCTGAGCAGGAAGCTAACATTACATTAAGCTGACGCTTTTATCCTTCACTTTTCAAACCTGAAGGTTCCTGCTTGATGAAGACACAAAGCTGCTTCCTGGTTTCAAAAATCAGACACATTAAATATCAGATTTCTGTGTGGTTTTGAGACGTAACATAATCAAAGAATGAAATGCAGATTCAGGTTATCCTCACAGAGAGGAGCAGGTGGAGGTGGGGCTACGTACTGCTGCAGGAGGCGCTCTCCTCCTTGTTGTTGGTGGGCGGAAGCGAGGTGAGGAGGCCGGAGCCTTACGGCGGGACTTGGGAGGCTTGGTCTGGGAGTCCTCATACTCTTCCGCCAGGGCAAACAGGTCGCTGAACCTGTAGGAGGAGGAAGTGATATCAGTGATATGTGTGGGTGCTTGCGTACCTCATCTTGTGGACCTCTTCACAGCTGGCCTGGACGTGCTGCAGAGCCGAAGGATCGGGGTCTGAGTGAAGACTGGCAGAGACAGACACAATCAGCTATCAGTTATCAATACCTCCTGAAGCGATCAAACCAAAAATGTTATCACAATAATTTAAAAATTTCATAGCATTCGATAATTATCACAATATTAGTCAAATCCTTATTTCTCTCAAGTTTAAAGGCTTCTAAAATTGGTCAGAACATGACAAACGCTTAATATGATATGATAAAATCTGTTTTAACAAAGTGATTAGTTAAACCTTTTCCTCTAGAAATTAATATTTTGATAGAAAATTTAAGTGCGTGTTCGTGATCCAAATGAATTAAACCAAATATTTATTGACGGGAAGCCCGTTGCCCAATGTTGCCCAATGTTGCACAATGTTGATTGAAAAACTGTTAATTAATAACTAATTTACAAAGTTGGAGAGAACCCAACTTTCTTTGCAGCGATGTGAAAGTGTTTTTTTTCTGTTCTGTGACTTTATTTTATAAACGTACACTGGGATGACCGGAGGCCAACGTAAGCTAACGTAACGTATCTACGTATGTAATCTGTTTTAATAGATCTGTCCTCTCAAGTGAACCTGAAATATTATTATTTGTTCATTTTGGCAGATGTAGTTTGTGGTCTGGTGAACTGTATTGCGTTTTAAATAGCTGAGTCTCTTATTTAGCAGTTAGGAATAGGAATTTCATCTTGCCCATAATCACCTGACTTGCGAAAGCAGCTCTGATATTGGTGAGTCAGATAAATGATAAAATATTGTATTTTTTAAGAAAATCAGCATTTAATGATGTTCTTGTTGACTAGGCTAATGAGAAATCTTTATATCGTTTTTTATATTTGCTCTCGCACGATCAAACAGAGTAGTGAGTGGCACTATAGCTATCCAAGGGATGTTATCAATTTGCATATTTCTAAGTCAATTTCTGGCTTGCTAATCAGACACTGAGGATAAAAAAAATACTACATTGCTAGAACTGGAGCCAACAACATTTCACAGTGAATGACATTTTAACATGAAAGAAGATATTTTAGCCCTGACTTGAGACGTAGGTGGGATACTGTTTTAGATAAGTGCATTAGTCCAGCTTTGACTGGGAGATTTTATAATGAATATGTATATTTAGCAATTTAAAATTCTCAGATTATTTAAAAACATTTTAGAATGATTGACAGTGATCAAAAGCCGAGAAAATTGTAGATCTATTACAGTAAACATTTTTCACTGTAGGCTCTGTTAAAGGCTGTTATAAATTTGAATGACTCCTTTATGCTTTATGGTTAACTATTTAGTACCTGACTGAAATTCTGTCCCAACCCTGTTCAGACCATAAATGGCACTGTTGGGAAAAAACACAAGGGTCTGTGTTGATGTGGGAATGTTGCTTCAGATTGAAGCTAAATGATGAAATATTACACAATTAGTCTAGTTTAAAATATATTTGATTGGATAACTCAATTCTTAGCCACATAATCTTTCATTTTGATGCAGCAAAACCTAAGTTAGGTTGTGGTGTCCGAACAATAATGCTGCGATGATGTGTTGAGAAGAAATCCACTTGACACTGTTCTTGATCATATAAGTATATTATACACCACAAGGTTAAAGAAATTTGCAGGATGATCCTGCATTTTCTTTTCTTGTTAATGCAATGGTCCATGTCCATTTCTCAGCCATCTTGCTCAAAACAAGTAATTGATGCTTTATGTTTTTCTGTCAAAGCCCAAGTTGGAAACCATTAATCTGCACACATTTATGTGTTTGCAGGTGTTTGCTGAGTTCATCAGGCTTTACAAATGTCAAACCTGTGCAACCAATTCTACTGTGAGCTTGAGAGATACCCACCACAACTGATTGCCCTGTACAGGCAGAAAGCCAAGAGAGCAGAAGCCCTGCAGAGATCCTCAGGATTTATTTTTTTAGTTTAAGATTACCTTTGCCATAGCAACAATGTAGCACATAATGTTCAGTAAATACAGATTACACAGAGACCTCTGTACTATAATAGTGAAATTTGATTATGATATTGTCTTGGGATGACTAGGAGGATAGAGCCATCTAATTTCAATTGTCATTTCTCATTTGCATTTTATTTTTGTAAGTTTTCCGGTACATGATCACTTTAAAAGCCATTTACAATCTTATTAAATAATATGACTGAGCATGACTTTTTATTTTTCTATCCATCCAAGAGACCAACTCCATCCATGATCGGTCGCCATACGGTCTACTGACAGTTGCAGAGACACAAACAGAGAGAGATGTACTATAGGCCTTCTCCACAGGCAGCTCCCCTGCGGTTGTTACCACAGAAACGTGGGTGAAAAAGTTCAAAATGCAAGCTGTGTTTTTTGGGCAGTAAAACATACGGCTGACAATGAAAGTCGAAAGCGGACAGATGGCAACCTGTATGTGTCTGTCGCTGTATGATACAGCAAGAAAGAAACTGAAAAGGGCGGTGCAAGCTGGTGTGTGTGCAGCGTTGTGCGGGACAGAACTGTAGGTGCTTGTGCGAATCTCCCCATCCCAAAATGGAAAACTTATTACCAACCCAATGAAGGAATAGTCGAATATTCGGGTCCAGTCCTACTGCACTGGCTTCCAAATCTCTTCTATTGACATGTTTAAGGTTATAGTTAGCTTCTATTTCTCACCCATTGTTTGAGTCACAGAGTTTGTGTAAATTTGTCTTGTCTTCAGGTAGTTGCAGCTGGATGGATTTGTTGTTATTGCTATCAATATTATTATTATTTTAGCATTACATTGGCAGAACTGTTACACTTTATGGCTTGATGTGCTGTAAAAATATTTGTATAATAATAATTATTTGATTGTCAATCTAGTTACAACATGAGGTAGCCTACACAGATGAGATGCCGTCCCACCCTCCGTGAGGGTTAAATTGTTGGCTATTAGCATCCCCTTCATAGGCATGGCCAAACTGTAAGAAATTAGTGACAAATCTACTCTTCTCCTTTCATGAAAAATGTTTCCAAAACCTCCCAAGACCTGGGCTTTGATTCTGTGTGTATTTATATTAGTAGCATTGTCTTTGAAATGAGTATGTGTACCCAATGTGTAACAAAGAAGAAACAGAACATGGCTGGCACGTGACCCTAGAGGCCACAGGCATGTGCCCACTAATGAGGACAATAGGTCTAAGTTGAGCAAAATGAAGTACATGGTGCATGGATCTCAAAATCTAAATTCCCCATATGAGGACACAGGATTTTAGGAGGCTAAGTTTAGTTGAAGCTAAATAAGGCTTAAGCAGTCTACTTAAAAAATTGAATGGATATTGTTGTCAGGTCATTGGTTAGGTTCACTGTTGGAAGGAAGTATCCCACTGCTGCAGCTCAGCAAGTAAACACACTAAGACTAACATCTAAATATACTTACGATATGTTGTGTGCCTTGTCTAAGGGGGCTTTCACACCTGAAAGTCCGCACCAAGGTCCGAACCAAAGTTCATGTTGTGATACATTTTGATACATATGGTTCGTTTTAGTTTGGTTTCACACTGCAATTCTAGAACCGCACTAAAGGACTTTACATGACACACTTGCGTCCTGTCGTCATCATCTATGTGGGCTGTGTCTCCACTATAATATTATTATGACATTACTACCTGCAGCACCAACTATACTGAAGGCTAGTTCAAATTCACAATTAAACGTCCTCGTGCGAACATTATAACGTCGCTGACAGGAAAGGAGGAGAAGACAGCAAGCAATCCTTCTGCACCTCCATTTCAGGAGAAACCAAAGAGATGGGTGGCAGTGTGCTTTCTATAGTGGCCGTCTGTTTGAAAAGATGATCTGTCACGGGAGATTTATAATTGTGTCCTTATTTCAATTGTCCGTGCATTTGTTTGTTTCCGGTTTACACGTCAACCGCAAAACTTCCTGGGAATAGTCTGAAAGTCTGAACCATCCAAAAAATGCTTTCACACCAGAACCATGGTTCAGTTTGATCCGGACCAAAACTACCTCTTTTCGTTGGACCAAATTTCGTCTGTTTGGTGGGAGGTTTTCACACCTGCAATTTCGGTTCGGACCAAACTGAAAAGTCCGAAAGTCTGAAAGTAATGAACTTTAGAATTTTATCCTCATTCTCTTAAAGTTGAGTCAGATTAAGAAAAGCGTTGCGAATATGGCGTTATATTGGCATGAGAGTATTGTATCAAGACAGTCTTAGAAAAAATAAAAAATATGCTTTTAAGTGTGTGGGGGGCACCGATGAGCATGCAGTGCTAGCTTTCTTTTATAATTATCCTTATAATTGGATTGTTTGTATTTTGCAGCGCGAAGATGAAGCAGACATTGCTGACACTCCTCACTGTGGTCACTGAAACTGACACTCCCGGTGCAGTCTGCCTCAGCCCAAGTGAAAGGTGGCTGTGGATGGATTTGTCTGTTTTTCTGGGGGTGGTGATGGAACAGTGGATAAGACGCATGCCTTCGGCGTGAGAGACCCAGGTTTAATTCTTCATTGTGACACCAGTGTGTCCCTGAGAAGGACCTCTAGTTGCTCCAGAGGCGTGTGACCTCTGACATATATAGCAATTATATACATAAACATAGCTAGCTAAAGCATCAGCTAAATGTAAATGTACAAACTCCTGAAAGCACTTTTTAACTGGCAGTTCAGGCCAGCTATGACGAGGTCGACAAGATGCACGCACTCACACACACACTGACGGGTGACATCACTTCGTCCACCTGCAGGTTCAGCAACCTGTTTGTCCTGGGGGAGGAGTACGAGGACTCCCAGACGAAGCCTCCCAAGTCCCACCGTAAGGCTCTAGCCTTCTCGCCTCGCTCCCAGAAAGGAGCGGCTCTGCCCACCAACAACAAGGAGGAGAGTGCCTCCAGCAGCGCCTCGGTACGTAGCTCCACCTCCACCTGCTCCTCTCTGTGAGGACAACCTGAATATGCGTCTTGTTCTTTGATTGGTCCGTTTCAAAACCACAACAGAAAATTTGACATTTAATGTGTCTGATATGTGAAACCAGGAAGCAGCTTTGTGTCTTCACCAAGCAGGAACCTCCAGGGTTGAAAAGTGAAGCCTCAAACCTGTATTCTCTCTAACAGCCAGCAGGGGGCGACTCCACTGGATCGTATAGAAGTCTATGAGAAAATGTTTCCTAATGAGTTTATGGTCTCAGTTGCTATTCTTCTTCATCACACCATGATGTTCATTTAGTAAATTAGGGTTCCATTTAGAGGAAAATAGACCAGAAAGCAGGGGAGGCTTTAGGTGCGGCTATCTTGTGATTGACAAGTCACTATGTGTGACCCAAATATGGTACCCCATGGATATTCCGTCTGTGTTCAGGACGAAGCAGAAAACATCTTTTCTCTCAGCTGGACAGGTAGGCTGGAATAAAATACCGCTGCTTACTTTCTATAAATTCAGCTAAAAGACATTCTGTTAGGGGTGGTGATGGAGCAGTGGATGTACACATCCCTTTGGTGTGAGAGACCTGGTTTCGAATCCACTATGATACTCCACCATTGCGTCCCTGAGCAAGACACTCCACCCCTAGTTGCTCCAGAAGCGTGCAACCTCTGACATATATAGCAATTGCAAGTTGCTTTGGATAAAAGCGTCAGCTTAATGTAATGTTAGCTTCCTGCTCAGCTTCCAGTCTGAAGGGGAGACGTTTGTTAACCTGCTTCGCCGTTTGGGAACAACAGACTTTTGTTGGTCTGGAGAAGCTGAAGCATTTATTACCTGCCACACCCACACCGTACTTTTACTGCCATAATATTTTCCTCCTCTGAGATTCACCGTCACTTTCTGTCACTCGGACAATCAAACACTGAGACATCCAGAGTAAAGGAGCTGCTCTGATAACAGCACCTGTCAGGGTTCCTGCAGGGTTTCTGCGGGGTCTACAAAAGTCTAAAAAAGTCAAAAATTTCAAAAGCAAAATTTAAGGCCTTAAAAAGTCTTAAATTTGCTAAGGTTTGTGTTCTAGGTCTTAAATAATTTTAGACGGGTATTTATTTTCCAACTTCCATGTAACGCTACCTCTAATGCTCATTGAAATGCCCCCGCAGCGCTCAAGAATGTTTTTTCTTCCCACTGTCGCTAGTCCAAATCAGTCCAAATATAATGCGCTGTATTACAACTTCAAAGACCAACAGGCAGCTTTCGTGTTATTGCCGCAAGTCTCTTTCAGATTGTACTACAGACGGATTTATTCTTCATCTATGGGGAAGTGCAACCTTATCGGTTCTTGGATGGAAAAACAGATCTTAGGGCTTAAAACCAGTCTCTAGCAACATATTTGAAGCCTACTGTTGCTGCTTCATAAATGAGCACCGCAATTAAAATTTTACATGATCGTTAGTGATTGTCAGTAAGCTACTGTAACACTCAACAACAACACTCAAATGTATAAAGCAGTAAATTAAGACACAAAAGGCAAACATGAACTGTCCTATCTGTAATGATTCTGAGGTCATGTTAACAGTGTTTTCCTGCCATTATACGGTAGTGAGGCTCAAAACTGCTTGGTGCTGCGCAATGAATGTAAAATCATTGTGGAGAGCATCAAAACTAACCAAATAAATTTTCCCAGATATAATGGTTAGAATTCAACCCCAGTAGACTCTATTAAGCAAGTTTAGCTTTTGGGGTGTAGTTTATTCTAAATCTGCTCTAGACTTTCCAAAATTATGTGGAATTGCACATTTCTTAATTGGAAAACATAATTTTCTTGGGGGAGGACCCCCAATCCGCCACACAAAAATATCATCTTAATTTTTTACATTATACTGCCTGGTTAAAGCATGTTTAAATCCCCATGGACATTATTTTTATTATTATTTGTACCTGCTTTACGCCTGCCTCGACTTCTCCCTGAACTCACTCACACACATGTCCCTGTCTGCTCCCCTGAGTTTATCCATCAGCGGTAGGTTATGTTTTATAAAGTCACAGAACTCTTTTTTTTTTCCATCGGTGATCCATTTTTCATGTCAGCAGGTGCTCCACATGCCAGCTTGTTAATTACGTAGCTTATCATTGTCATCGTCCATCCCGGTGTTTCACTGTTGACATCACTCAACTCTAATATGAATACATTTATTTACTCTGTAAGAAATTTTGTGACTGCATTTCCTTTGTGTGTTTCTTTTTTTTTAAGTTGCGATGTAGGTCTTAAATTTCATTCATAATGTTCTTAAAAGGGTCTTAAAAAGTCTTAAATTTGACCAGGTGAAACCTGCAGAAACCCTGATATTGTTCCATTACCTCATCTACCTGAAAATTTGGATAGTGTGGGACTTCTTATTTCAAACAATCTTTATTAGCTATCTTTATTTGCTTATAATTCCATAAAACTAAACATTTAAAGCTCCCTTTTATATTATTTAAGTAAAATTGCTGCTGATGGAATAACATTATGCATAGTCGCTTTTTCCACAAAACACAGTAAAGTAGTAAAAGGAAATTTTATTTAGCTCAAAGGACTTTGCTCAAGGGATTCACTTAACACCAAGAAATCTCATTAAGGATCTTGAAATATAGAATGTTCAACATTATTGCAAAAAAGAATGAAAACAAATTGATTATCAAAATTGTTGCTGGCTAATTATCTGATCAAGCAGTCAATTACATAGTCTATGCAGCTTTATGCAAAATGTGCCTTATTTTGTGTCTGTAAAATATAGAAATGACAGAAGATGTTTATGGTTTTGATACTAAGAAAGAGAACTTGAATTGTAATAATGGTGTTGTATTCGTGTTTTTCAGGACTACTATCTGAAAATGGGCATTTTGTAAATTTTAAGTTGACTAGTAGTAATTTTGTTGAGTGAGTTTCCATTAGTATTTGAGTCTAGCACAATACATTTTTTTTGAGGATTTCCCTCAGAGTATAAGTTGCGCACAGTTACATTTATTGAGTAAAGAATTAGTGGAATTTAATTTTAATAAGCATCAGTGAATCAGTGTAATTTAGTATGTGGAAATTAAAGGTTTTTTAAAAATGTTACTCAAAAATATTATAACCACTACTTAAAAAAGTCTGAGGTAATCAGTTTCTACAAATATTTTGAGTGTTCTGAACTTATTCGGGTTTACAGTGTACTGATTCTTAGTTATTTACCTCTCCCTCTTTGTTGTTTTATGTAAGTTTGTTCTGTGATTCTTGTTTCAGTCCATTTCCATGTCTGGGTTTTGTCTGTGGGTTTCTTCTTAGTAGATCAGTTAGTTTTGGCCTGCTTGGTTTCTGTCTGTGTTTTTGTCTGTCCATCACCCTGCCTGCCTGTGTCTGTCTGCTGTCATTATTAGTATCACCTGTTTGTGCTCCCTCCCTCCTCGTTAGCCTGTGCTTAAGTGTTTGTCGGTTCTGTTCAGCTCTCGCTGGTTCGCTGTATGTCTTCTTGCTGTGTGTCTGCCTGGTACCTGATCCCTTTTGGATTATAACCTGCTGGATTGTTCTGGATTTTTGCTTTCTTTTCTGTTGACTTCTTCTTCTGTGTTCTTTGTATCAATAAATACTCAGAAATTGTACGTGTTCCACCTCTGTAACCTGCCTTGGCACACACCAATCCTGACATGATTAATTGCTATGTGGGTTGTTGCATTGCTTCACAATGGAACTGTATTACAAATCTTAATTTCTTAATTTTGAATAGTAAAATTACATAGTGTCCTATTTTCTCATTTCTTTAGATGGTCTTTATGACTTGACTTTTGAACCAATTTACTGCTAAGAATGAGCTACTGCTGTACTTATTTCTCTTAAAATGATAGCTGATGGATATACAAATGTGATGTTATATGTTGCAGCGTACATTTCCAAAAACCTTTAAAGACACAGATGAGCTACCATACAACTGCTAACATCTGGACTCCACTATTTAGCCTTTTTTGGCTCCAAACCACCCATAGCCCTTGAGTATATCATCCTCTTAAAATTTCATACTGGACTGATAGAAGTGGGCCCTGAGTAATTGTTTTCCAAATGTGCATAAGAGCTCAAATTGCCTGAGTGCTTTGTTGTGAAGAACAGAATGGAGGTGATAAAACCCTGTTACTAAAAAAACAATCTCCCTGAGAACCTCTAAGTCAAGCTGACTCACCCACTACTTTTCCTGATCCAGTGTGTGTGCCAGAGCCACTTCCATCCAGATCTCCTGAAGGCAATTAAGAGAGAGGAGACAGGAAAATGTATGGCCAGGTTTTGGAAAAGGAGGGAAAAGTAATAATTAATGTATTCTTTTATATAATAATCTTATTTTCATTAAGTTTTCCTCATTTTTCTCATGTATTATCAAAAATAACAAGAAGGGGAGCTTTGTTCATTTATTTTCAATGACAACTGCAATTCCAACTGTCATTGCATCTAAAAGAATTAATGGGTTTGAACAGAG
Organism: Micropterus salmoides; assembly: GCF_014851395.1. Classification (NCBI taxonomy): domain Eukaryota; kingdom Metazoa; phylum Chordata; class Actinopteri; order Centrarchiformes; family Centrarchidae; genus Micropterus; species Micropterus salmoides. Next base: position 11,562,913 of record NW_024040596.1, on the reverse strand, counting down.
CCGTCCGTGGCCGTGAATCTTTAGGCCAAAATAGGTGCTGACTAGTGGGAAGAGCAGGGCCAGTAGTGATGGGACAAGTGACCCTTTTGACAGACTCGAATGTTCAAATCTTGGTTATTACAATGAACTGATCTCTTTTTGAGTCATTTCATTCCTTTCGTTCATTTGAACTAGGGTGGTTATTGCGGTGCTGCAGCCCTCTAGTGGGCGATGTAAAAAAACAGCACAGTTCTCAAACACGAAAGGCTACCTGGCTTGCTTCAATTGACAAAGTATAATGCACAAATTCACCTCTTGATCATTCACTATCATGGTTCTATAAAGCCCCATGGGGCCACAGCCAAATTCAAACCATGTAAAAACTACAGAAATATGTTGTCAATATTCAATCGCCACGACTCCGGCTAAATCTGTCCATTTTCACAATCTTTCCTCAGTATACAACCAGACCAGCCATATATATGTATATATTATTATAATTACTATCATTATATCTCTAAAGTGCTCATTCATACAGTATATCCACGAGTAAAATCTATATATTAAGTCAGATTTGCTGGGAGTATATTGAAGTAATAAGCTCGACACACTATGAATAAACACACTCTTATTAAAATTCAACCAATTTAATAACAATCTGGATTAAGACACCAAGTTCTTAAAAGAACTCCAGCACAGAGAGAGGAACAAACATTATATAAACGCAGCAGTTTGGCAGGTCTGTATGCAGAATGGGCCACATCAGGTCCAGATTCTGCAGACAGAGAGAAACAAACTGTTAGCTGTAAACAAACCACAGGCCTAACGTCAACGTTGCTATGTGGCTGTGTTTTAAAGTTTTAATGACCGGTCCGTTTGTTTTGGAGAGGAGACTACCTCTGAGGTAATTCGGCTCCCGGTAGAACCCTGTCATTGAAGTAGAGCGGACCCAGAACAACTCTCATCAGCTGTTAGCTGTAAACACTAGCAGGACTAAAGTTACTATAGCACAACATCACTGCACTTTAATAACGTTATAATTAATTAACAAATTAACAAAATAGATAATGTCAGTCCAGTGACTATTACCTGACAACCAACTTGCTCTGGCGCTGGCAGTAACTCAGGCGGCCGAATGAACGAAAGACTCTGAGAAGGACCCATGTGAGTGCTAAACGAATAGTTTATTTCTGCTCCACAGTAGCCGAGCTGTCACATGACAAATGAACAACTGAAACCTAGAGAGCCACAGTTGAAAGTCGTGAACTAATCAATTCTGTTTCCTATGCTGATGGAGCCCATGCAGCTGGGTGAGTGAACGTAAGAGTCCAAGACTATTCATGCATGCGTGAAAATGAACAAATTACTCCCTCAGACTACTCGTTCCTCCTGAGTCATGTACAAGATTAGGTCAAATGAACGAAACGTTCTTTGAACGACGCAACACTACAGCTGATGTGACACAGGCCATTATAGTAATCAAGTGCACCTAGCACTGTGAGTCCAGACAGTTGTGACGAGTGGTAACTTCACTAGTTGCAATATAAACATCTAAAACTGAGGTAGGCTACAACCTTGCTTTGTTTGGGACTGTGAGCTGCACTTTATCGGATCTGCTGCAGTTAAGCTGTGTGTGTGTGTGTGTGTGTGTGTAGACTGTGGTGAGATTTCTGCTTTATCTAGTGTTTTCCGTTGGTTTCAGTTTCACATGCAGCATGCAGTCCAAAACTGTGTTGGTGAAAGGGTCTGAAGGGGATAGCCTACTAACAGCGGAGCAATAACATAATGCACAGCAGAGTATAGGGCAGGTGGACTATGAATTCTCATTAAATGATGACGTTAGTAATATTGAGACGTTCTCGTAATATTGTAACTTTTTTCTGAATGTGTCAGAACGTTTTGAACATGAGGAGAAAACCTGCTGAAACACAGGAGCTACAATTAATTAAAATTAATAAATTTATCCTTGAGGTGAAAAGGTGCCACGTATTTGAAGAGGTTATTTCCCCAAACAGACTCAAAAGTGGAGGGAAGGCTAAGCATGTGTACTGACTCAGTAGGTATTTTATTAAATTAGAAAAGTTGATCTACAGGAGAAAACATATTTTCAAGCAATAGCTACAGAATGCCTGAAAGCCTGACTGCATTATAGTCTATTAATTTTTTATATTTTGAATTGTCACCTGTTGCCTGAATATTGTGTTTTCCTTTATATAGATAAAGGCATTTCCACCATAAACTGATGCAGAAAATTTCACCAGAATGCAGAAAATTAAGTCTTTAATGTTTATGATTTTCTGGGGGATTGTACACTACCCCCAGACCCTCCTCTTCATTTGTCCTCTCTGTTTCAACTAAACCAGTGCTCTTGCATTTCAGGAAAATTAAGCCATACATTTACTCTAAAACACACGGTTTATGGGGGGACACATTCCCAGATACCAGGATAGGTTTAGTCTCCCAATTGACGCTATGATGTGGAGGTTAGCAATGCTATGTGGAGGCTGATCACACTTCATTATTGACCATGATTATTGACTTGGCTGTTTCAAATCTCGCCTAGGGCTCCAACACTGAGGAGGCCGAGGGCTGACCCATGCATAAGTCGGGAAACTGGGTGGGGGGCCCCACAGCCGTACAGACGCAGGCAGGGTCACAACAGCAACCGCATCAGCTGCGCACAAGGCAGGGCCACGTAAGCAGTGGCCGTCCCCCCACACCGTCCCGTGGGAGATGGCGCCCTGCACACTCACAAGGAGAATCACTCAACCAAATCACTCAGTACTGAGTGAGTCAGAGGGAGACATCCCGCAGGTAGAAACGGACGAAACAGCATGGGGACGACCAGAAAGCCGCCGTGCAGATGTCGTCCACTGTCATCCCACCGTGCAACGCCACTGAGGAGGAGACGCCTCTCGTGGAGTGCGCTCTGATGCCATCCGGGGGAATCTTGAGACACGACGGAGCCACAGAGAGGGCAGCCAGATCGCTGACCCTCTTGGCCGATGTCAGAGCCAGGAGCAAGGCGACCTTAGCCAAAAGGAATCTCAGGTCCGCTGTCTCCAAAGGCCCAAACGGGGCTTAAACAGCGGCAAATCCACTGTGGGGCAACAGGCCGCATCACCGGCCTGCGCCTCCGCACCCCCCCTAAGGAAATGCTTCACCAGGGGGTGGGAGAACACAGTCCTGTCCCCGAAGCCCTCGTGATAGGACGAAATGGCGGCAGTGTAGGTTTTAACCGTACTGAACGCCAGCCCCCCGTCCATGAGCAACTGGAGGAACGAAAGCACCCCGGCAGCGGACACCAGCGTTGGAAAGCCGACCACTTAGAGGAGTAAGAGGACTGAGTGGAGGCGGCCCTCGACCCCTGGTTGGTGCGAACCACCTCCCGGGAGAGACCTAAGCCCTCCAGGCATCGCCTCTTAGCGGCCAGACCCAGAGAGGCTGGCCGAGGAGCGGGTAACTCCTGATAGTATTCTGCTCTGATGGCCAGACTGCATGAAAGCCATCCGGCCAGCTGCAGCCTGTCCGTGTTATGCCACTCACCAAGTGAGGGGAGGGAGACAGGGGCTCACCATCGCGCCGCTCGAATGGCAAGGGAAGAGGGCGTGGGAAGCGTACATGTGGGCTCAGGCCAGCCACCTGACCATGTCAGGGAGGGGGGCAAGGGGAAAGAGGATGTGCAGCTTTGCAGCAAGCCCAGGCTGCTTGTTAGCCGTTTGGGGGGCGTGTGTAATGTGTGGAGTGGCGATAGCGTAACACTACATGCAGGGTGGTGTGTAGTGCTATCCTGTCTGCTCTGCTCGGCTTCTGTGAACCAAGGGGGAACCCGTGGACGCACCGTGCCATTGATGCCGTGATTATGCACGAGCTCGCAGCTGGCTTACCTCGCCGTGGCAACCTAGTAGCGTCGAGGCCGGCATCATCAGTGGTCAGAACGGAGGAAGCGAGGAGCCGGCTTGCTGAAAGACATTGTTCTTCTTGTTTTCCGGCTGAAAAGTCTTTTGTTCTTTAGACAATCTTCTGCTCTTTAGACAGCTCAGTGCTGAAGAAAAATGGAAGCCGATGGCTGGGTCTCACCATTGTATATCCACAAGGTGCGGACGTAGGAGAGGCCTACGCTGTGGGTGGGCGTAGAATAAAATTCTCAGTGCCACGCAGGCGCGCGGAAGGGATAAACCCAATAGCCTATAAGAAATAGAATATGACCTTCATGCTTTTAGAAAAAGAAAATCTGAATTCAAAGGGTGATGTCTTCCCTCATCAAAAAACAATCAAGGACATCTTTTGCTCTGAGCATTCTGCCAGACATGACATTTTTCTCACAAAACTGACATAGACAGCATCTCACTTTCGAACTGTAAGCACAGCACATAGGTTGCTGGTGGGGTCCACTGGGAATGACACCATGCCAAGGCTCCTTTCGATTGGAGTTGTCAGTGAGAATGAGCAATGTAAAATGCCGATGTCAAAAAGCCCTGTGTTTAGCTTGTCCATGCTGACAGGTTAGGAAATGGATCGTGCTACCTGACCAGCATAAGAGAATAGCTGCCCTCCGGTGCCACATCAGTCACATCTGCAGGCTGACGATAAACAAGTTTTCATGCCGTCAGTCAGCTGCAGTACTCCCCATGTTCTCTCTGTTCTCTCTTTCTGACTCTCTACCTCTCACCTGCCTGTCACATTAACAAAACAATACTGTCAAATTCTAAACTGCTTTGATTGAACTCTCCAGCTGGTTATTTGTCAAATGGAACCTCTTAATGTGGATTACTCAGAGGTAGTTTACTGTGAGCTTTCAAATGTGTTACGAAGAAGTTTTATGTGATTATGTGTCACATATTTCGGATTATTCTGATGGCAGTAGTTTATAAAAAAAGAAAATTGAAACAATCTCAGTCAAAAGTGGTGCAGTCTGTGTTGCTTTAAGCCCAATCATTTTTACTGTCCATGGATTGGATTCATGATAGGATAACTAAGGAAATTTCCATTTTTAACAAGTTCCAGGTTGGTAAAATACCTGGACAAACAACAAATCTCTTATGAAATTATATTTTGGTGTTCTTATTAGCTTCTTATTTCCAGCCAGCACTGATTGTCACTTTTGGCAGTTGAACTGGCAGACATTGCTGGCAGAAGAGTTTATTAGCCATAGCTGATTAATATTAATGCTATAAATAACTTGCCCAAAGGCCAAATTAAATTTTGTTGTCTGGCTGATGTACTCTACAAAAGACCATATAACATAAAAAAGATTCACCACAGTGAGTTTTTGCAGTGTGGTGTGTCTACTAGAATAAAAAAAATCTAACTGCAGTAAATCTTGTCTCGGTTTTGGTAACCGAAATGTTAAAGTTTAATGGATATCTTCAAATAATTTTAGTTTATCAACTTAATAGTTATGAATCGATTGTAGCTCGTAAAAATAAAGCATATACTGTAAGTTTCTACACCTGAGGGCTGAGACCTGGAGGGGCACAAGCAAACAATTGACTAGTTTGCTTTGTTAAACAAAAATAAACTCCAAATGCATTTGAACCAATGCCATTATCTTGCTGTCCTTACAGGTTGTCTAATGTTTTAAATTATAAATTAACTAAATTAACTACTGCTTTAAAATAAATTGTGCTAGCTAGCATTAGGCTACCGTTGTCTGATGTTGACAAAGAATCAATTTTTTACCCTAATTATAAAAGCAAATATTACCTCTTAAAACCTCTTAAATTGAAACCAAGTAATGTAATGTCTAATATAGCCTCTTTTATGATGATGCAATTTGGTAAAAACAAACATGTTTGCTAGATTAGCCAGTGGGCATCAAATACCTACACCACATCCTTCAATGTCTGGTACCATTGACTGTATGAGACAGTAGGCTATTTGAAAAGTGATCTCCCTTTTCTAAGTCACACACATTGTATAAAGTGTTTATCAATGTGTGGAATTTGGCTTCACAAAGTGCAATTTAGAGGTAAACCTGCAAATAATGTGTGTAAGCCAGGATGACACATGCTATAACTTATCCCCTGTTTAAGGAACGCATACACACACCCTCTTTCTGTAGTAATGTAAAAATGCATCATTAGCATGGTAATGATATGTAACAATCATTGTCAGTTACAAGCAGTAATCCCAGTGAGGTGCATCATGCTTTGATTTGAGAGGATTTGGGAGCTTTCGAGTCTGACTCACTATGAAACATCTTTCTTTGTAGCAGAACAGGCAGGGCGCTTTTTCATAACAATCAGAGAGGAGAAATGAAAAGCGGATCATTTGAGACTATTGCAGCCTTGATAGTCAAATTCATCCCAGCATACTGAAATCCTGATGAGATCAGAGTCAAAAATGGATAAGCTAGAAAGCAGCCATAATGATAGGACAGCCCGGGATGGACCAGTCGAAAGATTTTTTTTTGAGTACATATTATTTCATGGCCATTCTCTGCAGCCCACTTCCATGTGGGTTCTAACGTGCTGAAAAAAGATTACCCAATCCTTTTCTAATAAATCAGTCCACAGCAGCTTTTGTTTTAAACCTGTGTCAGATGAGGTTAAGGTGGGAATCAAGACCTCTAGGATATATATAGACAATTGCAGACAGCTACTGGGTGGCTCATTTATACTAGCACATACAACTAGATAATGAGATCCTGCACACTTTGTGCCAAACTCTGAAATTCAACATATATTTTGAATTAACAACCCCTCAGTGACCTTGTCCCGCAACTTAAAGTATGCATATGAATAGCCTCCCCATAAAGTATGCATATGAATAACCTCCCCATAAATTCCATGTCAAAATGCTGTGAAAATGTGTATAAACTCATAAATACATTCATTAGATATTAAGAAAGTGTCATCAAGCAGACAGAGACAAATGATTGTTATTAACAGCACAAAGTGTCCCATATGTTCTGCTGCGAGTTTAAAAGTCACATATTCTAAAAAAAACTCTTGGATCTGATCACACATACAGATCTATCTGAGAGCCACTGCTGACAATAATCAAGTGTGGATGAAATGTCATTTTACCCTGTGTACCCCTGTGGTGTCGACAGCGGGTGTTATATTGCTCAAAGATAGTGATGCCATATATGACAGGAAGGTAAACTGCCAGGACAAGAAAAAAAAAGTGACAATACTGATAACTCCTGATACATGACAGTGGTTGCATAGAGTTAAATTCTAATGCAAGTTAACTTAAGACATATAAGCCGTAATGTTTTTATTAGAATTTGGCCCATACTCTTTAAGCTTGATTTATACTCCTGCGTCGGGTCTACATGTGTAGCTCGCACGTAGCCATGCTTTTATACTGCTACAGCGTCCACTGTGTTGAATTTTCCCGGCTGAGCAGGCTATCTTCCGATTTAGCCCTGCGTGCGTCTCCTCAACGTGTAGTTACATTTTTGAGGAGGTGCACGTCAGGCTACAGTGTAGGGTATGGGGCTATGCAGAGTCTACGCCGTCGATTCAACACAGAAGTATAAATTGCACTTTAGTAGTCTAGCCCTCAAAATTATAAAGCTATGATATGCAAGATCCCCACTTTGAAATAAAAAAATACTAACAGAATATTCATTATGAGGAAGCTATGGTTCTGGCTGAGACATTTAGTGGTATGTTACAGTACTTACATATCATTTGCCTAAACTAGACAATATTTTATTGTTTTTGAATGAGTGTAAGATATATTTCTAGCTTGTTTGTTTTTTTTTGGCTCTGTTAAAAAATCATTTTATTGTTTATTATTATTTTTCTTTTTTATTGTTTATATGTGACATTTTGCTTTGGCAAAATTGTTGAACCTAAAAAAATTTTCTAATAAAGCATGTTGAATGGAATTGGATTGAATTGTGTGTCCTGCTGGTAAGAAATTAACTGGATGTTGGATGCCATGGTAAAGCAACTGGCAAATAGGCAAAAGGCATTTTCTTTCCAGACTGGCTGTTTTCACCACTGTTGTTTGACACCTGAAGTGGATTTTGCCCTACAGGCCAAACGCAAGTTTGTACCGTTGTAGAATCAATGGCAGACGTTGACCTGTGAACTACAGTATCTGAGAGGAGGAGATTAAGACTAATACGTCTGTTTCTTCTTCAAGGATGGAATGCCCATTTAGCTTTAATATCTAGCTTATAATCGTCGCTGTTGACATTTGAAGATTCAGATAGTCAAAACACATTATCAGCAAACTTATACATACAGTAGGTCAAACCTTTAATATAGAAGGCAATTCTTTAGCTGTATTTTAGTTTCTGAATCAGTGGATCTGACACTTCCACAGAATTAATATTTCAGCAATATCCAACTGACCTTTTATTTTTTTTTTCTACAATCATTTGCTTCCAACTGGCTGTCCCTCCCAACTTTGCCATCCTTACTGCGCATCCAGAAAAGAGTATTGGTCTTCTGGTAAAATATGATTTTGAAACTATATCCATTTATATTTCTTGACAGTACCTACTGTAATATCTCCCAAATCAAATAAATGTCATCATTCATCACATAAGCCAGTCTCTTCTGATTTGAGAGATAGAAGAAAATTCAATTCACTTTGCCTTGACATCCATCTATCAACATCGTACTCTCTAATTGAACTCTAAGGTTAATATTTCTGGTCTGTACTCGGTTGTGTATTATTCTTTGCTAAAACTTAAAAACTGTTCATATCTTTGCAGGCCAGGGTCAATATGAAAAATGTATCAGTGACTGAAAAGAAAATACAGAAACTTTAATCAGTGCGTCACCAATTCTGCATCACCATTTTTTAAGTGTGTTTGCACTGTTACCATATTTAGGGACTGTATGTAGGAAACTTGTGTTCAGCATTTTTCAAAAAAGTTAAAGCATTCCCAGAAATATTGTTTTCATTGTGCACAGCCCTGCAACGCTCTCTCCCCCAGTGTTTCAAAACAAATAACCACAGCAGTGAGAGAAGGAATTACAATGTACGGTTATTGCTATTGATATGAAAACACAAGTCTATCTCACTCTCCCAGCAAAGGAGGTGCTCTGTGATGAAATTCTGAGGACTTGGTCATAGACTGAAATGGCATCAACACAAAATACCATCTTCACAAAACTATTAATGATTTCTCTGGTCGCACTCCAACAAAATTCCTGTGAAAATATTGTGTGGTGTTTTTGATCCCTGCCCAGTGTGCATGATACAAAGGTGCATGGCATAAACAGACGTTGCATGCGGTGAGTTTTTGGCATTGAAATGACAATAGATGCCAATAAGTTCACAAAATGCATGACCTGAATGCGAAGCAACTACAGATTAATGTTAAATAATTTGAATAATTATTCACTCCTTAGACTTTTTTACACCAACAGCCTTAGTTGCATTAAGAGGGACATCTCTTCGGACAATTTGATGGACGTGTTGGTATACAAAAGCTTGACATTCATACATTTATAGTTTAATTAAAATAAATAAATAATAATTTGGATAAATAAGATTTATCCAAAATAGTTTTCTAATAGAATCGAGCACAAGGTATAACAAGTAACTACAAATTAAGAATAAATTAGCCATTATCTTGTCGATTCCTATTCAAAATACCTATGTACAAAACGGACAAAAAAAAAACATTGAATGACATTTTCAGTATCTAAAAAGAACTAATTGTAGATTACTTGAAGACTAAACTTTGTGAAGTCACTATGTAGGACTATAAAAGTACTTTTTACCCAAGTCATTCACAATGCTTGTTTTTTGAACATCTGAGGATATCATTTCATATTGGATTATACAGCTAGAGAATACTGTGAAAAAGCTGTGGTGGAGTGCAGTACGGGAAAGCTAAAGTTAATTTACAGAGATACGGAACGGGGAAAATCATGAAAGGCTTTTCACACTGTGAAGAGCACAGAGAAGCAGATCAAAAATGGCAGTCCCTCAGGATACTTTGCCATTCTCAGCTGGGTCACTCAGTCTGTTTGTTTTCGCCACTGCACTGTTCCCTAAATATTCCTCCATTTTGAATCAAATCCCTCAGAGAGGAATATTGCATATTCTCAACTGTTTTTTGTGCATTAAGGGATTCAATATTTGCGTTAAGTTGCCCCATCCGCTAAAATATCTTGTTGAAATCACATGGTTCCATTTGTAATGAGGTAATTACGTTACCCATGAACACTAATTTCAGTGATACAAAGCAGGATTTATGGCAAGCAATGAGAGTAGATGTTCTTTCTGGTTTTTAGTCAGGCCATGTGTCATTTGGGATTATATCTGATGGTACAGTCATGCTGAACTGTGCACCTAAGAAAAATAACAGCTTTACTACATTGCAAGAGAGAAAAGAAAAGATGTCTTGCAGATGCAAAGGTAGATACGTATGTAATTTAAATGCACAGTTTAAATATTCAGCATGTGGTGTCATCATTTTGAAGATTTGTTAAACTGTGAGACTGATCAGACCAGGATGTTCATTCTAGAGTCATTATACTATCAAGAAAAGTTACACTTATAAAGATCAAAGAGGTAGGTAGGCAGAAAACTATGAACAGAATATGTTCATTATATTTTACACAGAGTAACCTGGAACACCTAAGACTTCTCAAGCAAGTATATCTGTGCTGTAAACTGCACCGCAAAGCTAGTGGACCAATAAGCTTAGGAGGGGTGGCTGCACAAAAGGACACACTAGTCTTTACACTGTGTAGGGACTTTGTGACACTAAGCCCATGACTTTCCCTTTAGCCATATACACTGATACCCCTGGATATTCAGGTTCTAGAAGAGAGTAAGAATATAAACCTGGAAAACAGGTTCAAAATAATATCCTACCTAGATGTGTTATTGAATTTTCAGGGTTATTTATTTATTTATTTCATTGCATTATAGTAAATTATAGTAATTTCCAGTTTCATGTCACTGATGTTATATTTAACATTTTGACATATTTGCTCATATCAGACTACCCTCATGGCTGCCTCACCAGTCGTTAGTGATTCTAATGTGATTATTCCCACCTCGTTGGTCATTTCTGTTGCAAGGGAAATTGCTAGTGCAGTTATGCACTGACCTCTCTATTCAGTACATGGATGTGTTTCTAACTGAATACACTTTCAGAGTAGATAATCATTGGGTCATATGGTTGGTGCTGGTTTACTGCAGATTTTACCTGTACATTCGGAAACTGTTGTGTAGTGTATGCATGAGTAAATACAGATGGCACTGGGTATGCCTTTATGCTGTGGGAATTTGTGTTGCTCAACGCTGTTGTACACATGCATATATGTATGTTTTATTTATTTCCTCTGCTATCAGGCATGCCTTAGCATGGACTGAAGGCAAATAAAGGAGATCAGGGACATTGGGCCATAGACAGATGAAAGAGATTGCTTTTTGACAGTAAGTTGATATGTGAAAATGTCAGTGTTACCAACACGAAAGTATAGACCTTGTTCCAAAAAGTTTTTCAAGTCCGTTTCAGCCCTGCACTTAGCTGAGGCACTCCATGGTCCAGTGGGTTTACACAAATTCTACAGTATGTATCCTTGTGGAGAGTTCATTTTTGGCTCTTCACCTTATGCGTACAAACCAATGAAGCAGAAAGAGCAGCATAAATAGCACTTCTAAAAATAAAGTGAGTCAATGGATTGAGGCACGGCAAGTCATGTCTAAAGCCCCCAGATAAAAACACAAGTGATATTTTGTTTCGCTTCATGGTAAGATGAGATAAAGTCTGCTCTCTCTCATGCTGAAATGAGATAAAGCCCCTTTTGTCAAAACCATGTCTATTATTTCTTATATTTTTGCTGTTATCAGCTGCGGAGCACTGATTATTGTTGTGAGTTTCAAATTATTGCTGTAGCCACCCAATATGACTTTATGTGTAATACAGTTTCCTGACCATTATGTAGCCTAAAATTACTGTATTTCACTTCTATAGGGTTGAGACTGCAATGAATGTATTGCTGTTTCTTCTGTTGTCATGGGCTAAGTCAGAGGAGCCAATGGTGCAGAAAGGTTCTGGACTGATGAACAAGCACACAGCCCTCTGATTACAGCAGCGCTCTCTCTATTCAAGCCTTTGTGACACTCAGAGACACAATTAGTCGTGACGAGCAAAGGGCCCTCTTGTGCCTGCCTTTTACCTGCTCCCATTCCTGTCCTCTAATTCAATTTACAAGCTGCAAATATGATTGCTATGTGGATTCCAGACAAAACTGATCCTGCTGCTCCTTTGTTGTCTTCTTGTAATTGAGTCACAGATGAGTGACTGTTCTTCCCCCAAATGTAATAAAGATTCACATGAGATGCTTTGGTACTGTCAGCCTATCACAGCACATCCACATGTATGTGAGGGCAAGAGCATGTTGAGTTAATTTTTCATCACAGTGTAGTACAGTAGGTAGCAAAATGGCATGTTGGTATCAAAAGCAGCCAGTCCCGCTCGATTTGTACAGACATACTGGATGTGCACCCTGTTAAGCAGTATATATGACATATTTGAGTCCTGTGTTATGGTTTAAAATGTATGGCCACTGGAAAAAGCAGTACATTTCCTGGGCAACTACTGTGGGTTCAGTCAGGTGTGGACACTGCTGATAGAGCTTTGCACTTGCTGTCTTCTTCTGCACGCATGCACGCACGCACGCACACACACACACACACACTGTTAATGTCTAAATCAAGTCTACTTTATGGGAGTAAATGAAAGTCCCCTCCTGAAATATTACTGTCCTACCTTAACTTGAGGTCTAGACAGTGGGTGACAACTTCAGCAGCGCACACTGTATTGAAAATGCAGAGACAAATTAGCATAACAAAAATGACAGAGCAAATAATATATTGGTTAAAAATGAAAAAAGACTTAACTGTCAAGATTGTCTCATTTCAAATACAGTAATTTCTCCAGTTTGAATTCACTTGCTGGCTGTTTAACCTCCACATTGTATCAAATAAATAGCCGGCAATACATGCATCCTTGGAAAGTGGCAAGTAAGGTTACTATTAAGAGGCCATGTTACGTTGTGCTTTGATGCTGTACTTTGACATCGCTCTTTGTACTTTTTCTAAATGTAATGGAGTTGACAATGTGGCAAGTCTTTGGGAAACATCACAATGACATTTTCTGATTCAGCTGCTGGACAGGTAAGATGTGGTTGTGTTTTGCACATTGATTAGTTTTACAAGTCGAAAGGTTGTCCACTGCCAGTAGCACCTCATGAGCACCCCGCCTCACAGATTGAAAGCAAGTCCCAGTCCATACCCGACTGAGCTGCTGTCCATTCAGCAGTATCACCACTTTATATCATAAAATCATTACACTGCCTTTAACAGCAGATTTTGATGTTACAGTACACCAAAATGACTCACTGGATGACTTTCTGTAAGCTGTGAGAAACACTGCATTGCCTATTGTGTAATTGCATGCAACAGTGTTTAAGCATATTACTGTAGATGTGTTGCCACCTTAGCATGAAATCAATGCATAGCAAATCTGTACATTTTCCCCCTTCCACGTAGATTGGTAAATTTCCTACTTTGAATAACTTCCCTGCCTCTTGTCTGAAAGGCACTACAGACCCATGTTGTGCTGTGTAAGTGTTTTCTCTTATTTTGCCTGATTAGAATCTTCTTTAGTATCTGTCAGATCAAAATTTGCTCGTCATTAATTTAACTGAAGCGGGCAAGACATATTCGCTTCCAGGTGCAAATTGATCCAGGCTTGCTTGTCGAGCGCAGAAAATCTGAAATTATAAGGCTCTCAAATGTCTAGCCATCTTGAAAGAGGGGAGTGTACTGAACTCCCATACAGGATGTATTTATTGTTTATATCCTTGTTTATAACTGCACAGTGAAATCACACAAGAAGCAGAGGTAGTGGTGGTGGTGGTTGGGGGGTTGCTGCTTGGCTGCTTTTGTCCAACAATGATAATATGCAAACTGCATGAGTTTATGCTTAGAACCCTGCAAATGATATTTTCTTTCCTGCTTGTCTTTTGCACAGCACTCATGTGGGTGTGCAGGGCCTTTAAGTTATGTTTTGTAGTAAACTACACAGGTTTCGATAAGAGGAATAAGAAGTACTGAATATCGATGACTTCCATGAATTGAACAGAAATCATTGTTGTAATTTGTTCTTGTTGTTGTCTTTATATTATTATTATCAAATGATTTGCAGTTTTCATACTTTGCAGCAAATTGTTAAACTTTATGTTGTAGCAATCACAAAGCACTGTTCTATTCACACAATTAACATTCATACTAATATAGAAAAATCTAATTAGTGTCTTCTATTTGACATTAAAAGTCAAAATACTTTGCTTTCCGACACAAAAGATCTAAGACCCTTTTCCAATTATGGTCATTTATGTAGAGTTAATAAACCATTATGCACAGCCTCCAGGAAATGGAGGATTTGTGCGTTATCAGTGTTTTAGAGTAATTAGTCTGCTTTTGAGGACTCCGATTTCAGCCCCTCCACCTCATTTCATTCATCTTCCAGTGTAGGAACTTGACATGTTCCGAGGTCACATCCCTCCATCTGAAATGTCCTTCTTGATCTGAATTACTCTGGTGTCTGGTGCCATTGCCTGCTTTTGCATGTAGTGTGTTTTCAGGAAGAGAAATGCTAGTGAAATGCACATGGAATCTTAAGTCAAACACCCATTCCCTCCACATTCAGAGCATGCCCAAACCAGAGCCCTGACACCAAGTCAAGGTCACCGCTAAAAAACAACAGGGACCTGTGGATTTGCTGGTATGTCAAGCAAGATTTAGAAGATTGCAAGAGGCAATTACTGCAAGGTTGTGGAACTCTGCACAGAATAAGCCGACTCAACCTGATCAGGATTATGATGGTCTAATTTCCATAAATCTGCCATCACCACGGCAGGAGGCACGATTGACTGATTGTAATCGCAAAGAATTTGTGACGATTAACAAACCTGCCAGGTCAAAGTGCCAATCAAAATGCAGTAACACTGTGGTGTCTCATTACTCCAAGTTTCCACCAACTTCAATGAGATGCAGATGACATTGCATGACAAGTTGTTGTTTTTTTCTTTGTAGTTGCTTTTCTGGCAGTAGGTGCACCAGGTGATCTCTCTCTAAGGATTGTTGTAGTTCCAATGTAGAACATGGTAGCCCTTCCCCAAATGTCTTTTGACACACTATGGTGCTTGATCATAATCAGGAGGCCTGTCTTGGTGACACTAACAGCTAGTATTAACCTTGCACTGCAGAGGTGATGCCTGTTACAGTGTTATGTATGCAGTAGGAGCAGAGGCTTTGCTTCCTCTGTCCTTCAGAAGTAAATGACAGGAAATATATATAAAAGAATGAGAAGTGAATCCAAGATTGGCACTTGGTACTCGCATAGATCTATCAAACACACTGTTTCTGGGCCAGACATATTCATGTCCACACAAGCAAACCTTTGCACATATATGTTCTCTACAGCAATCCATTACACAATGAAGTCAGTCCCTTTGCCACTATTTTCCTACATGAAAATGTAGTTCATAGATGAATGGGGTACAGCTGTAAGGCAGTGGACAAACACTGACCTGGGTGCGTTAATGTTTGCCATCCATTTTAATGCCAAACCGAGTGTTCATATCCATCTATTTGTCAACAGAGGAGGAATGTGTGGATAGTATGGGGGGGACATAAATGATTACATGTATCACTAGGAGACAGCTACACCACTACAATAATTAATTGTGCTGTTTCTGCTTTGCAAACAAATGTTGTTCCCTGGTGCCAAAACCTTGAGAATCTTTTTAAATCCAGTTTAATAACTATCATGATTTTTTAATGCTTTTGAGATCAACCTAGATTAATGACAAGTTAAGGTAATGTATGGTGGTTTGTGCTCGGCTTTGTTTGGAAACACAGGGCAGCTGTTGCTTTTTGCTGAAACTTTCTAGGTATACTAGATGCCTATGTTGGTTATCACCACTGGTTTCTGTTCCTGTGCACCTGTCTAAAGGGATATCCTCTTGAGTCAAGTCTTAGTGAGCCTTACCCAGCAGAGATAATGGGATTGTAGACTGCCATGCATCAAAGGAAGATGCTTGGTCTGCTTTGTTTTGGTGGCTCATGGTTGTTTGTTGTAATATTTGCCTCTTGCTCTACTTCATTCTAATAGATTATTGCTGGTGTTGCAGTCTTTGTTTAGTGGAACAATGAGAATGAATTCAGAAAATGTATGTGTTGTTATGTGTACTGCACTCTGGAAAAAGGGTCGATGACACATTTTCTGCCATGTTTTGTTCAATAATAACTCTTTAACGATGACAGAGGAAAGAAAACAAGGTCAAGACATATATAGTGACAGGGAGGCTTTGCCCCTACACTTGAAGATAATGTCATACATGTATCTGTTCATCAGACAAGTAGGGGGCTATTATTGCAGGGTTCTTGCATTTTTCACTCAGCCGGCAGCATAAAAGATGGAGTTGTGACACAGAATAAGACTTATGGATGTAGATCCCACTAATAAATACTGTCCAGCAGCAGAAAGGAGACGGGTGCATTAGTTTAATTCACTTACAGTACATAATGCTAGAGAGGCTGTCAGTGCCAAAAGCTGTGTCAGTCTGCCGTTTCTGAGACAGTGGCTGCACAATAGAACCATTTACTGTAGGGCCCAAGATACTGAATGTCTTGCTCTGCATTTGGATGAAGCTCAAGCTGTGTTTCAGAGAAATGAATAAACATTAAATAAATCTTTCATATTTTATTTTCTATTCAGATGTACATTCACTCACAAATAACACAACATTAAATCATAATTTTACAGATAATACTTCAATAATCCCTAACATATAAACAACAATACTTACCCGCAACAGCAAACACTAACTCCCACAAATGCAATCATATTACCATTCAGACCTCTTTCAGCACATCCAGCATCTGTGACAGAAGACAATACTGAAAAAAGTCACACCTTTCTGTTTATATTCCAACTTGCGTCTCTACACCAGCATGTCAAAAAACAGTGGATCATTTATCTTCACAAAGATAAACACAGTTCTTTGTGTCCGACACAAAAGGACTGGAGCTTCTACTCTGACAGCTGTGAATAGAAAGATGTCCTTTGTCGTGCATTGTGATATTGTGATTGATGAAGATGCCTCAGAGAAAATAGAAGCGTGAAGCATTATATATATATATATATATATATATATGTGTGTGTGTGTGTGTGTGTGTGTGTGTGTGTGTGTGTGTGTGTATATATATATATATATATATATATATATATATATAAAAATCAGGCTAATGTCACATTGTGGTCACTGGTGCATTATGAAAGGCACTATCAAACTGTAGGACAGATGCCCACGGCCAGGCATCTAAGAGCCCACATTCAGGCTAACAAAACATGCACACGCTTTTTTCCCCACTGTCCTTCAGGGCTCAATTTACCACATCACTGTGTTAAAATGCATGTTATTTGCCCGTTTCAAACTGACAGACCGGTCAGAGAGCAGTCAAATCAACACTAACATCCACACACTCAATGATTCTAAAGCAACACTATCCTCCATACATTTCTACAAAACAAATATAAAGTAATACATACAGATACAATTACAATATATGTAGATAAAAGGTATGTACTGAAAAAAAGTTGTATTTAACCATAAAAAATACTTAAAAAGTAGAGATTAAGCTCAAAGAGGTGTTAAAGAGGAAGGTTGTGAAAAAATCTAATCAAATTGATGAAAGTAATGGTGGTAAATATAGGAGATGGACACATGATATGTGAGATCTGATGGTTAAACACAGTGAGCCTCAAGCATGAATGCTTTCTCTTAAATTAGTTCTTGCACAAAGCAAAAAGAGGAAAATAAGAAAATCTGCTCTCACCAACCTGAGTGTGTTGATGAATTGCATTTGATGCTAGGAAATTTGATGGGCAATGTTAAACTCAGACAACAGAAGAAAATAAAGTGTATCGAAAAGAGATAGAAACTTGATGAATGAATGAGTTGAATGAGTCATAAAAGAAGTTAAGTTTTGAAAAAAAATCATATTTTCAAGTGTGAGCAGTTGGGTCACCGGTCCAGAAAATCACAAAGGATGGCACCAGTGCAATTAATGCTGTATGTGAAGAAGAAAGAATTCTCAGTGAAATTTAAAAAGAAATGGTTGGATCTGAAAATGGATGCCAACAATGACAATGTCTGTCTGCTGGCAGGCGCTATTACAACAACAGGAGGGGGACAGAAAAACAGACATGGTTGAGTGCATTGGAGCTGTCATTAGAGAAGTTTCTCTCTGTCGGTGATGCGGTCTGATATTCCACTAGACAGTGACCTACGACAACCAGGTCGTGCGCTCACATATGCATCATATATGACTTGAAAGTTGATTGAATCCCTTTTTAACTGGGTGTGCTGAGAAGCGTTATATGGAAATTAATTTACTCTAGTGTTAACTGGATGATATGCTTTAACTTTGGGGAGTGCATATGCCAATACCTATCATCAATCTCTGGAATGTCTCAGTAGCCAGGAAAGTGATAGTGGTGAGAACTTGTACTCAACATATTGTCCCTGTTGAGTTATTTTTGAGTTATCAATCAAGCTTTGATCATCCTTCAGTACAGACTTGCACTCAGACACGCACATGCTTGAATACATACTGCCATCAGGGGTCTGCAGATGCGTTCTACACATGCGCACTATAGAATAAGGCACCGACCTCCTGACAGCATTTCATGTTGTGTTTGGGTGAAAAACAACTAAAAGTAAAAAAAAAAAGAAATAGAAAATGTTGTGTGCGACCGCTTAATGAGAATATGACCAAGGATATGGAAAACACTTCAAATGCACAATACACAAAACAAGTATTCAATTTGCTTTTCTGTGCAGTCACAGTGCACCACGGAAAAATGACAAATTTCTCACCTGGACATATCCTTACGGCCATGCAGCTGCAACAACCATGATTTGCGTTTAGTAATTACAGTTCAAATGACTAATTCATCACTACAAATTATTTAAAAAGAATATCCCTTTTCATGCTGCAATGATTCCATGGGTAATTTATGCATGTCACCCATAGACTGTATATAAAAACCCTGGATGTTGTTTCTTCTACACTACACTAACTGCTAAAAGATCCATACTATATATGTAGCACATATCATATATTATTAATATGTCAGATGCAATTGGGGAAACTGCTCTGTACTGTCCCACTATACTTCATCCACAGATACTGCAGTTAAATATTTTAAATGACAGCGTAAAAGGAAAGTATTTCTTATAAGAAACAAAGGCATGAAATACGCCTCTAAAACACTATGGTGAAGCAGCTTATGATTTAATCAACAAAACAGATTGAGAATGGACTATTGGCACCACTTTGTGAGTTAAGTAGTAAATATGGTTTTACAACCTACAACAATCAAGGAGAAAGAGCTCATACAATTCCAGAAATTGTGACAGTAGTAGGATTTATTTGTGCATAAAAAACATGCCGGGATGGATAAGATTACTTAATGGAAAAGGCAATGCTGGTGGATGATGATAGAAACATTTGACAATAACTATTTTTGGTTAAATTGATTGGTTTCACATGGCAGACATGCAGCATACAACTGCATAACATTGACCACAGCAGACAATAAGTTCAGGGTGAAAAAAATTTTATGGCTTGAAACAATACGGATGTAACTACAAACAGCAGAATCTCAGCCTGCGCTCTGTTATTTGTAACTCGACCAGTCAGCACAAAACATTATTTAACCTACATGTAGTATCTCCTTAAGGTTGTTATTCCTACTGATGTTTGGTTGACTTTCCCAGCCATTAGCCCTTCCACAAAGTTTCCACTGCCTTGTCAGCAGGCTTCCCCTCCCATTACTGCCACTGCAGAGGCACCAGCTTTGCACTCTGATTCAGCAATTAATCCTCTGCACCAGTGCTTTGGACAGTGACCCAGTATCTATCCTTGCTGCATCCCCACTGCCTCCTTAGGCTTCACGGTCTGGCCAGAGGGGTCTTGGGATGCACTTTGAGCTGGACCAGAACAATAGCAAATGCTTTTCCAGGGCCATGGAATGATCACCAGGAAGCACTGCTCCCTCAAAAAGGTGCCAAGTGTTGCAGGTGATGGACATGACACAGTTGCCTTAGCAGAAAGGGAAAACGTGTCCCATTGTTATTGTCTGTCTTACTTCAGACTCCAGTTGATGGTGCATTGTTCTGCAAAGGTATGTGCTAAAATGTAATATTCTTGGTAAAGTGGAGATGATTGTTAAGGATGAACGGACATCTTGTCACATCTCATCATGTGCAATGAGAAAGTAAAGGAAAGAAAGGGGGTGCGGGTGTTTTCACTAATGCCTTTGTGTAATCATCATATTTCAAACTCATCGACCCCAAAAGAGTCCCTCTCAGTCAATTATTCAGTCCCAGATGCAAATCCATCATAATTTGAAAACATGACAATTCTGATTATTATGAAAATGACCAGTGTCTTTGTGAGAGTTGTTTCAGCCTCTTCACACTGCTGAATTGACATTGGCTTGAACAGCCTCTTTTGTATATAGTAGCATTTAAACATGCATAGTACTGTATATAAACATCTGCTCTGGGCATGTAGATATCAATGTTTTATTCAAGAGCTCCATTTAATCACCTGCTCTATGACAGACCACACACACAATGCACGGAAGAACA
Source organism: Micropterus salmoides (assembly GCF_014851395.1). Lineage (NCBI taxonomy): Eukaryota > Metazoa > Chordata > Actinopteri > Centrarchiformes > Centrarchidae > Micropterus > Micropterus salmoides. The sequence continues at coordinate 11,542,268 of NW_024040596.1, read as the reverse complement.
TCAATGTGCTTTTTCTCAGGGAGGTTTGGAGGTTTCTCTTTTTGGTTTTGTGTCATTTCTTTTGCCCCCCCTGTTACCTAATATCTAACGTAACACTGGTTTATTGCTCCATGAATGGGGAATTTTCAAATTTAATAAATCCTGTGAACTAAGTCAGGTTTCATTTTGAGGCAGCTTTAGTGCTGGTGTGTGACTTAATGACACTCATTATGAACATGACTCAACATGTACCATCCTATCATTTTTATTTATAAGGGTCTCATGCAAAAGCTGCCTCAGTGTCTTACTGCCTCATCCATCACTTCTCTTGAAAGGAATGAATGCTTTTGTTTGTCTGATTATGTTTGTTGTTCTTATTATCTGCTGTACTCAAGTGTATGTTGCAAAAGAGAGCTTGAGCAAAGAGAGCTTATTTCTTTAATGATAACTCACATTCTGAGACAGACATCTATAAGATGCAGGGTAAAAAGAATTAAAAGAAAATTTTAAGCTATAAATTGAACATACTTAACTAGCATCTAATTAAATAATGAATTTTCAAAAATAATAAAGGGCTTGTTCCAGGTAATGGCTTCTTTTAGTAGCTTGGAAGAGCTTCATTGTTTAGCACTAACTTTAAATTTTACATTATTAACCATTCAAGGCCACGTGAATTACAATAACCAATGATATGGCATCCAAGGCACCTAACTAACTGTGTCTCCAGTTATCTATAGAGAAGTTCTAATGAACATCTGCCTTTGATAAACACAAGTCCTTTGAAACATGCGTCATTAGCTCCACCACTGAAGGTGGAAGGCGGTTATGTTTTCACTCCTCATAGTCTGTCTGTGTCTTTACCAAGATGATTTAAAACATTTTATTAATTTGGCTAAAATGTAGAATATAAATGACACTGGACCCAACCAGCTGTTGAATAAAGCTTTACATTTTTAATACTGGACAATTGTAGTATGCTGTGTCATGCACTGGGGAAAGCGGAAATATCAAACTTTCAAGGGACAAGGGAACCAAACACAAAGCTTTATGGATGCTGTAGCTTTTCAAGTTGGAGAACTCTTCAGCATCACTAAATGTTTTCATTCTACCTCCAGTGTCGGGAAAGTAATTTGTGTATTTGTTGTGGGAATTAATATCCAAAGACAGGGGGTTGTGCAGAGTTAGGTATAAAAGAATATGTGATCATATATTGTATGTTAGACCTAAATTCAGTCCCTGCCCTCTTGGAATAATGCATAAATGTAAATGCTCCGTACTTGTATAGCGCCTTTTTAGTCTTTTCGACCACTCAAAGCGCTTTTACACTACATCTGCATTCACCAGTCACACACATTCATACACTGAGCCTAAGTGCTCAAACGGAAACTAACATTCACACTCACTCATACACTGGCGGAATAGCCGCCAGGGGCAATTCGGGGTTCAGTATCTTGCCCAAGGACACTTCGACACGCAACCAGGGGGAGCCAGGATTGAACCGCCGACCTTCCGATTAACAGCCAACCCGCTCTACCACCTGAGCCACAGCCGCCCCATACAATGCAAATATCTGATGTTTGTCACATATAATAAGTTTGGTTGTTGTTGAAATAAATTCTGAGGAGGGCAAGGCTGATAGATCAATGAGGTTGGACAAAAAAAGTGAGCTTTGTTCTCACAATTGAAAACATGAGGAGCTGTAAATACAATTCCTCCTTAGAATGATGTTTACATAAAGGCATATGTTGCCCTGTGTGAAAGATTTTCGGTTGAGGTGGCTGCCTTTACCAAATCAGTTTTATTCAGTAACTCTCTAAGTCATTGGCTTTGGTCTGCTTTGCATAAAAAATTCAAGTTCCAGCAACTGAAAAGATCCATCTGTTAAAGTGGGTCTAATCTTTGCCATTCGCATAAGAAGCAATATAAATATGCAAAATGTTTGTTGCAATCTGGAACTTTTCATTTCCTTGTGGCTTGGGGGGAAAAAAATCACATGTAGTCCTTTCTATATGTAGATTATGTATAAAATATGAAAATGGGACGTTTGATGCTAAAAACATCTTGTTTGTGACAATATTTAACTGAAAGCCACAATGTGTTTTTAAAACTTGCTCCACCAGACAAAAGCACTTCCTAAGTCACTGAAGTTTAGGCTTCTTTTAAACCGGAATAGGAGGCAACATTGTTACGTAAGCTTGGTTTATAACTAAGTACAGAATAGAATCTGGCATCAATAATTTATTCATGCTCCTATTCCTGGCACACACATCACATGAGATAGTGCGGAAAAATACACTGTATGTACTGAGAGGACAGTGACAAGCAGGATGAGTGTGCTTCAAATAGAGTGTGGTCTCATAGGACTGGAGCCTGGGGCCATGGCATCCATCAGATGTAGATGAATTACTTACTGGAATATACTCTTCAAAGCATGTACCTTGTAAATAGACCAATATTTCATCCAATCTAGCTCTATATCAGGTGAAACAGATGGGAACGTGGAATAATTGGGTGCCCTATTGATAATGGTATGAAGTACAATGTTTATATGCCTCACAAGGGTCTGTGTGTTCGTTGCTCATTTTGCTTTGTTCTATTAGTCCAAACATTGACTTAATTGTAATACTATGCCAATCTCTGCTGTACCTGGGTGATCAAGTTAATTTGTCACTCTCCTGCTTGCTTGGCAACAACAGTGCTTACTTACTGGGAAGAAGAGTACGAAGCCGATCTTAGAGAGTGTTTCCTCCCAGCCAGACCCACATGAAGAAATGTAGGTTCTGGACCATCAGGTTGCATTGATGCATGTAGGTGCCTCCTCTGACAGTTAGTCCCTTTGGCTCTGCTCACTTCCTATGTAGTACAGAGTGTGTGTGTGTGTGTGTGTGTGTGTGTGTGTGTGTGTGTGTGTGTGTGTATGTGTGCACTTACCAACCTATCCAACAGTGGACCTCAACGTCGTTACACACACACTAAGAGGGGACTAAAAAGTGAACATGGGACATTTTTTAGGTCCCCTGTTGGACATGCTTTAAATTATGCTAAAATCATGTCTAAAACCATCTGGTAAATTTTTTAAACTATTGTCAAGAGGTGGCCTGCAGGTGTGTGAGTGTTTAAGTCCATACTCAGCAGTGCCTCCAGTGGATAAAGCAGAGATTTTAACTACTCATTCACACACGTCGTTCTTAACACTCCCCTATAGAGTGAATGGCTTGTAGCCCCAGGGAGTCTTTCAGACTGTAGAGGGGCTATTATACAAGCTGTCTCTTGAAACACGATTTCTTTATTTTTTCTAACAAAATATACAGGCTGAGTTTTAGTGGATGTCTTGTGTTTTAAGATCAACATGTATTAAAATAAAGGGCTACACTGAAGAGAGTAAAATGAATTTTAGATTCTAAAAAACGGGACAAAAATAGAAAAACAACCAGGGTAGAATTAGAAATAAAATGGTCAGTATAAAGATACTTTCTTTATCGTTTTAATTAATTATAAAAAATGAATGAATTAATAAAAAATTATTTGACATTTGACATCAAGAGATTTAAACTTGTTCAGTCCCAAAATACTAACCTGACAAGCACAAGCACTGGACATCAGTACTTTTTTTTTTTCATTATATTTGTGTGCTTAGTCTACACTTAAAAATATTCATTTTATTTATTGATTTGAATTACAGACAAAGGGACCACACTTGTACTGTGTGGAACGACAGAAGTCCACTGTTCGCTTGTACATGATGACATAAGTTCCCTCTTAGATAGCATGGAGCGATAATCACACTCTTTCTTTCTATTCAGTTTTAATTAATTGTTAAAATTATTACACATCAGACTCTGACTACAGCTTTAAACTTGTTCAGTCCCAAAATACTAAACTGACCAGTTTTCACAACCACTGAATGTCAATACATTTTGTCATCATATCTATGTGCTTAGTCTACACTTACAGAAATGCATTTTATTTATCGATTTGCATTACAGAAAAAGGGACCACACTTGTACTGTGTGGAACGATAGGAGTCCACTGTTCAATAGTACATACTGATACAAGTTCCTTCTTAGATAGCTTGGAGCGATAATCACACTCCAACAAAAGAAATGAATAAATAAGCAAAATTAATCATACTTATGAGAAGATATAAACTTAACTAAATGTGTCTTTATTTGGTATAATCTGTTATTGTAAGAAAATATAAAGCCTGAGTTTTTATTGAAGTTATTTTCAACAAAATACAAAGTCTGAGTTTTAGTGAAATTCCTAAATTGTTTCAAGCTTCAGACTACTAAAATGATAGACTACCCAGTAGGCAGCAGAATGAGTATTTTAAAAGCACAAGTAAGCGAGTAAAAACAAAATGAATACAAAGGTCAGCTGCAAGATCTCTTAATTTTTAATTAATGGATTTAATGCTAGTAATTATCATGATACATGACCAGTGTTTGTATGTGTCCTAAATCTATATTTAGGAAGTTGTTGCTCGCAAACACATTGACAACGGACCTGTCTGGCAATTGAACAGTTAGTTTCCTAAACACCGCTGCACAAATCTATCCAACACAACGTTGTCAATGTCGGAGACCCACCTTCAAAAAAGTTATCAGCAAGCATGTAAGAAGCCTAGCTAATAAGGATAGCTATGTTAATTTTAGAATACAGCTGTCGAAGTTAGCACGCTGTGCATAACTGGTAGACAGTAGGTGCGTCCGAGATGACTGTGGCTGACTTTCACCGACTTCATAGTCAGGGTATAAAAACAGCGTTGTCAAGTCAGACACAATCTACCTCTGGTAGACTGTGAGCTTACTGTAAGCTTAGACCAATGATCAGACAACAGGTGGTTCCAACTTTGTGCAGCCAGAGAAAAGCTACTGATGAGACATCATGGTGACGTTTTGCAGCTCACGTTAGACTATCAAGTTGACTGCAACATCCTGCCTATTTGACTAAAAATTATTTAGTTAAGAAATTATAGCATAAAACTATAACTGAAACCTTCAAGAGCCTGAAGTTTAATCCTGCAACTGAGAACTTGCTAAGAAGTGTGTAACCCACATTACCCCTTAGAAAAAGACTAAGGACATGAAAGCCAGAGGCAAACTCCTTCTGTTGGTGATCAAGTATTACAAAGCTAGTTAGCTACTTTTGTACAGTTGAAATCACATTATGTCGAAACTAAAGTGTGAAATATTGAAAAGGTTAGTTTAGCTACAAATGAACAAATTCATATGTGTGTGTTTAGGTTTTATGATGTGGTATTTAAGGTGCTAAATGAAGCCTGTCTCTGAAAAATTTAAAATCTGTCTAAAAACTTATACAGAATGCTTCAGCAGCACATTTGTTCTTAGCCTTAGAGAAAGGTCCACAGAGACATTAAGACACACTTTACAAATAAAAAGAAATAAGCAAAATGGACAATTCTTAAGAAAAAATTATAAGCTGTAGTGTTGTTTTTTAGAAAAGTGTCACCAGCAATGTTCTCATTGTAGCTTTTAGAAATGTGGGGTAAAACATTTGTTTGCGAATAGAGAAGCATATTTGAGGGCTGTCAAATGGTACAGCATCGTAATAATGGAACTTAGAGTTATCAAGTGGAGAACACACCAAACCAGTGCTGCATTAAATTCACACTGATATTTAGCAGGTATTTGTCTTTATAGATTTTTACATCTCAGTATTGTCAACTTATTTCTTTAGCATGTACGGTTTAAATGTGTGTTAGTGCTTTTAATAGTCATCGAAATAGTGATGAGTTACCTATAGCTCATCAGAACCATCACAATGGATGGCTATTCATAACACAAGTTGTTCAACCACAAATAGAAAACAGCACAAAATATACAGAACTATGTTAAAGCAAACTTTATTGAATGTGCTTTTAAGCTAAGACACACACAAACTCCTAAACTGAAAGTTCCTCATGTGCCCCCCCTCTTCTGTGTTCTTACACTGAACAAAATTATAATCGCAACACTTTTGTTTTTGCCCCCATTCATCGTGAGCTGAACTCAAATATCTAAGACTTTCTCTATGTACACAAAAGGCCTATTTCTCTCAAATATTGTTCACAAAACTTTCAAAATCTGTGTTAGTGAGAACTTCTCCTTTTTCGAGATAATCCATCCACCTCCCAGGTGTGGCATATCAAGATGCTGATCAGACAGCATGGGTATTGCACAGATGTACCTTAGGCTGGCCACAATAAAAGGCCACTCAAAAATGTTTCCCTGTATTGGGGGTGTCCGGGGGTGTCTGGAAACCAGTCAGTATCTGGTGTGACCACCATTTGCGTCACGCAGTGCAACACATCTCCTTTGTATAGAGTTGATCAGGTTGTTGATTGTGGCCTGTGGAATGTTGGTCCACTCTTCAATTGAAAGTTGCTGGATATTAGCAAGACCTGGAACACGCTGTTTTATACGCCGATCTAGAGCATCCTAAACATGCTCAGTGGTGACATGTCCAGTGAGTATGCTGGCCATGCAAGAAATGGGATGTTTTCAGCTTCCAGGAATTGTGATCCTTGCAACATAGGGCCGTGCATTATCATGTTGCAACATGAGGTGATGGTCGTGGATGAATGGCACAACAATGGGCCTCTGGATCTCGTCACGGTATCTCTATGCATTCAAAATGCCATCAATAAAATGCACCTGTGTTCGTTGTCCATAAAACAAGCCTGCCCATACCATAACCCCACCGCCACCATGGGCCACTCGATCCACAACTAGGACATCAACAAACCGCTCACCCACACAATGCCATACACACTGCCATCTGCTCTGCACAGTGAAAAATGGGATTCATCCATGAAGAGAACACCTCTCCAAAGTGCCAGACACCATCGTATGTGAGCATTTGCCCACTCGAGTCGGTTGCAATGGTAAACTGCAGTCAGGTCGAGACCTCGAAGAGGATGACAAGCATGCAGATGAGATTCTCTGAGATGGTTCCTGACAGTTTGTGCAGAAATTATTTGAGGATGCAATTAAACCAATTCTTGCAGCAGCTGTCCGGGTGGCTGGTCTCAGACGATCTTGGTGGTGAAGATGCTGGATGATGCCCTAATGGTTTGAATTTTTATCTACGTTTATATAATACACATCAAAAATTTGTACACTATGTATGATGGCAGTGGGTATTTCTTATTTTAATTGTTGCCTGCTTAGCTTGACTGACTTGCTGAGAGTTGTATGACAAGATTAATATTGTTCTCATATCTGAACACAAAAATCAAGCTATGCCTTTAAACCATTTTCAGGTTGCACCTTACATGGCAACATATAACTATATATACTGTATAATACTATGCACACACTTAACAATGCTCCATTTCCTTATAATTCATTGGCAACCAAGAAAGTTGTAGTTGAATACAGTATTGAACAGAGAATCTTATGTTCTGATCTAATAACATACCTTTCACCTTGTAGATGAATCCTTTCTGAAATTTGGCTTTTACTTTCTCAGATGCAGTGAAGTTGCAAGGCTTCCTTTTTTAGGAAAAACCCTTCTTGGTCTCATTTTCCTGTGAAATGTTTGACAATATATTGTACATCATATGGTATGACTTATAACAAGTTCATTTAAGATTATTGTTTATACAACAAGAGATGAACAGCATGATAACTTGGGTGACTTTGTAAGACTATATGAAGCTATCAGTACTTTTTCTGTGTACGTATGTGTATATAGGAATGTATGGAATAAAATACAATAAAAGTAGAATTAGTTAACATTCTATGTATTAGTATAAATTAGAGGTACCGATACCGATCTTTTATTTTGGCCGATATTTGCTTGGTTTTTAACCTCTATTTGCACCGAACTGAAGCACAGAAATCTGCGTTGATATTCGGTGCGGTAGATAACGGTCGTTAAGGTTCCAGTGCCGTATTAGCACCGGGTCTGTCTGTAGCTACCCGTTAGCAAAGCAAAGCCAGTCTGTCACTAGCCTATAGTGCGTTGGTCTCTTTTTTATTACTTATTTCTCTGCATTGAGTGACAACCCTCTCAAATATAAGACACACAAACAGAACAAATAAAAGTCTCAGATTCACTCTGTAATTGCAAAATTATTGCTTACTTATTGTGACATGATAGCAACTCTTCTGTGATAATGCAACTTCAACTACGATCCAAATTAGCCGAATGTCATGTGTCTTATTCAGGTTTTTTCTCGAAGTTGGCAGTAACATATCAAAAGTTTTAAATTAAGTATAAAGGAGTAATAAGAATTGAATCCTTACCGTTAGCTCCTTAGGCACTGGATGAGGTCTGCTGCTCACTCGGCTGGAAAATGACTCTAGCGGCAGTACGCATCAAACACGTGTTCCACGACAACACTAGGCTGCCCACAGATGCGCCTGCCTAATAATCGGCTTGATATACTTGGATATTGGCCGATGCCGATTATGTTAAAAAATGCCAAAAATCGTCCGATTAATTGGTCGACCTCTAGTATAAATAATATTCATACTATATACACCCTATATACAATATATAAGTAACATTCTACATAGGTGAAAAATATTTACACACTAAGCAATCAATATACAATAACAAACTATCTGATACAGTCAGAATATACTATGGTATACAATACTATATATATATATGTACATGTTTATATTTAAATTTGATAGTTTGGTAACAAACAGGCTTGATGAAAACATAAAGGGGTATTGGTAAAAATGCTCAACTTAACTCTCGCTTTGGTCTTGAGGATGGATAGATGATAAAGTTTTTCAAAAGAACAACACAGGTGAAATATGTCTACATACCGTTAAGATAGACAGATAGATAAATGGATGACTGGTAAACGATTAGTAAGAATAGTAGAGAAATTTTAAGGTTGGTTTTTCTCCTTCAAAAAACTGCACACTTGTCAACACTTCCACAAGACACCAAAGACTGCCATGCACCTTCTCTGAGGAGCCCAGAATATATATACACAATCCTGACTAGCTATCTGGACATTGATTGGTTCTTAGGATAAGACATCAAATGCTAACTACTGTTGGCATAGTAATGCAAATGTTCTCTAGCAATTAGATATAGGTTTGATTTACTTTTGTTTACTGTGGTAGACTTGTCAGACATACTGCTTGAAGGTATTGTTATGGATTTTTTTAGAAAGAGTTACACATGTCTTCATGTGCGATTTAGTACACAGTAGTAGTACAGTAGTATTGTTGAGTTGGAAAAGACTTAATTGAGAGTTATTTGGAAACTATTACTTGTTACATAACAATATACCTTATTTATAAGTATAACTAAAGATTCTAATTAGGTTAGATTATAATTTTCTTTTAAGAATCATACATTTCTTTTTTACTCATCCATGTTGCAGTGTGAGTGTCGATTCATGCTATCTAAGAGGGAATTTGTGTCATTTTGTACCAGCCAACAGTGGACATTTCTGTAATACAAATCAACAAACAAAATGCACACCTATAAATATGGATTAAAGAAACAAGTACATTGTAAAATTGATTAAAATCATGTCATAATTAGTCAGTATTATATTTGGAAAATTTGGGGGCTAAACCATTTCAAAGGTCTAGTAAAACTAATAAAATTAATAAAAAATTAATACAAAGTATCTTGCTGCTGACCATGTTATTCCTAATTTTTAGTTATTTATCTTAAAGTACTTATGACTCCAATGACTTGTGGGCAGCCCTTCATTTTAATGCAGTGTCAAGATTGAAAATGGTTAAGCCATCCACTAAAGCTGAGACTTCATATTTCATTACAAAACAATAATAACAAATCATGCTTGAGGAATATTTAATGATGTTGGAGTGTGACTGTTGCTCCATACTATCTAAGAGGGGACTTGTGTTGTTATGTAGCAACCTACAGTGGATTCATGTCATTAAATGCCATACAAGTGTGGACCTTTTTTTCTGTAGGCCTAATGCAAACATGAAAATACTATGCATTCCTGATGAAAACTCATCAGGACATCCATTTATTTGGGTAGCCTTTTATCTTACAGTCTGAAGCTTAATACTAGTTAGGAAATCTACTATCGCTGATCCTTTAAGTTTTGTTACAAAAGCATATTATCAAATCATACAATGTCAACAGACTGCTTAGTTGAGATTATATTTTTCTCATAAGTATTATTGTTTTTGCTTTTGTTTGTCATAAATGCTATAGTTTGAGAAAATTAAAATAAGCGCACTAGTGTAATAAGATATTTTATACATTTGAAACCTAGATCAAGAAATTTTTGTTGGTAATACTGTAGTGCTTGATATCAATGCATGCAGCAAAGTTACTTCTGAATTAAAGTGAAATGTTTACACATCGCTCACATTAAAGTTAAATTATCTAAAGGTCTGGTCACACCAGTATTTAGATCAGCAAAATTGAAATCTAATGGAGTTCAGCTTTGGTAAATTCTGAAATGCAAATTTGCCCTGCTGACCAGTAGCAAGCTGTCTTGACAGTGCTGACCAGAGCAATGGTTTGCAGACAGTCATGAAACAGAAGACAATGTTACAAATTTCTTGAAAGTGTGTGCAGTGGTGAATAATGGTGGGAAGTAAACAGAACAGCTGGCTAGTGAGTTAGTGTTTAGCTTATCAGCTACAGAAGTTCACCAAGATGTCCCCAAGCTTCTGGATCTAATTTGTGTAGACCATGGTGTGACCACCACTTAAAACTGGCATTTTCATCAACAGTGACAGTCCTTGCGAGTTAGTGAAGTGTCTTTTATTATCTTTAATTGGTAAGGTGTTGTTTTCACCTGCCTCAAGATGATAATGTCACGGTGAGCACTGTTTTTTTTTTTTCTGGGTCCATAGAATGTCACCTTCGTACCTTTTGTGATTATTGGCGCCAGTGGTACATTTTATGGTAAGGTTGCACCTTGTTTTGTTGAAATTTCAAAATAAGTGTTTTAGGTAATTAGCATAGGATCATATGAGCCACAAAATCTATTTCAAATCGGCCCCTAATTTGGTTTTGACAGCTGTATCAGTTGTTGATGAAGATAACTAATTAAATTGCCTTGAAGGCAATAGTGTGAGGAAGCCAAAGCCCACACAAACACCTTTTCATAAAAATAAAATCATGTTCTGAACTAATATAAATATAATGGACGCCTAGTACTTTTCCATTTCCAAGACATTAATCAGGTCATGTATTCACATTAGCTGTTTTCTTTAACTGTGACCAAATTGTGACCCTGCCAAGGGTTATTTAAAGGGAACAATAATTAAGGGGTCATCCTACGTCACATGATATGGTCTTCAGTCACAGTTGATACTCACACGTCTAATTACTTTAGCCTTGACTAAAAAAAGATGGCTAGCAAAAAAAAGTGGTTCAGTTACTATTGCAAATAATACTTTTCTCATGTAATTGTGCATAACATGAATCTTGATGAAATAAAAATTTTTTCCTTGTGGGCTTTGAAGATGTATATAAAGTCCAGTCCATAAATGACTGTTTTCCACTTCCACAAAATTCCCAATTTACTTATAGTTTTGTTATGTAGAAGGTATATTGGTATTCTCCTTCCATTTCCATTCAGAGGTATAATGGGGAGAGAACACCATTCATGTCTTTAGGGTGTATAGAGTTCTCCCAGCAAAGTCCTTTATGTCTGCTATTGTTGGTTTTGTTTTGTGTATGGTTAGTGACAAACATTCTCCAGACCCTTGATTATTTGTTGCAAACAGTTTTCTAGTTCATTATCCTTCCTTTTCCTGTGGGATGAGTAAGATATTATTTTATCTCTGAGCACTGCTTTCCCTCTTTCCCAGAGCAGTGCTTTCAGGTGAGCTTCCTGGGGAATCACTCAATTCCATTTAGGATGCCAACACTTAATGAAAGTATTGCACTCTGAATGTTCAAGCAGAAGAGGGTGATCACTGATTGTAACAGGATGGAAACTTGTATCTGCCATTGGCAGGATAGTCAAATTACTGGCGACAAAAAAAATTAATAACATGAGAAGGTGTTGATGGTGTCTGAGCCATATTAGCCATATATATATGCACCTGTTGGTTGGTTGGTATTTGATTGATAGGTCTGTGAAAGATTAACAGGAGTTATACAAACACAATTCTGATGGGATTGTGGGTGGAGCAAAACATTGTTAACCAAATTGCTTAAAACAAAAGAAACACTGTTCGAATAGGTAGTTATACTGTATGTGGACATGTTGTCAATATGTGTATGATTGTCCATCATACAGAAAAAAGGTGCATCATTATGAACAGGCAACATGGCGACAGGGATTTTATTGGCGGGCTTTCCTTGTACCACCAAGGACATCATTCTTTTGGGAGGGAGAAGGCGATCCCCATTACAATGATGGAAGATACACTGCTTTTACAGGAAATGAGAGGAACTCATTTGAACTTCCATGATTTATGGCAGCAGCTAACACAGCTGCTGCTGATGTATTCCTCCTAAATCTGCATCTCGACTGAACAGACATCCCCAATCATAAAATAATTTTTAAAAAAGTGCTAGTCACACCCATGTGAGCCAAAACTGTAACTGTCTCAATTATGCCATTCAGCAAAAATTGATGCACTTCAACCAAACACAGTAGCTAATTGGTTGGTCATGTAGTTTGCAATGTCGTCCATAAAGACTCCAACCCAAATGTTTGTTGGCTGAGCTGGGGCATGCCTGAAGGCCATGGACTGTATAATTTATTAATTTATTTATTAAAAAATACTTAAATATGAAGACTGATCAGAGTCATCAACAAACAAGGTATTTCTTTTCAAAAATGAGCATGACATGATGCACTAATCCACAAATGAATGCATTTAGCGCCTTGTATTTTTAAAGAGAGCATTAATAAGGCTGCAAAATGGCATATTTCTTTACCTCCAGCTCCAGCTATTACTGCAAGTATAAATATACTGCCATTTACTGTATGGCTGAGATGGATCATGTGCTGCATGTGTGATGTACTGTATATCATGCATGTCATTTGATGAAGAGAGAAGTATAGGTAGTAGAACAATTGTGTCATGCAGAGCCATCCCTCTGAGTCAATTTAACTATTGCTGTGCTGCTTCATTAAGGTGCTCTTTTGCCTTGTGCATTACAATATTATCACCTCAGGTTAGCCTTGGCTCCATATATGTGGCTGAGTATGCACACAATTTACCACAAAGTGCAGTATGAATACAAAACTGAAACTATTCACACACTATGTTTACATCGACACCGTATATATTTAATAAAGTAGACTAATTATCCTAAATAAATTCCTCACCTACTGAGAAACCCACGGTTATTTGGCGCAGAAACTTGACAGATCCAAACACACACAGAAAACAAACTGTCAAATGACTGCACTGCAATAAATGTGAGTGTAAAAAAAGGGCTCATTCAAAAGTGAAAACATCTTGCACCAAGAAAATAAACCTTAATAAACAATTGTTTGGTGTCAGAAAAAAACATTTAATATTCAAACCCTGCTCTTTACTTAAATGTCAACATCAAACACCTTCATATGGTACACTAAAGGCTTATTCAGCGGGACAGACAGAGTGGCATGGTATCATTCCTGCCTTCCTTGCGCTAGGCTTTCATACAACCTTTAACAGCTGAGAGCGCAACAATAGCTGTAAGCCGCTTTCCATGGTGTCTGACTCAGTCCGACTGTGTGGGACAGACAAACACTTATAAGGACATCAGTTTCTAAGGCTTAAGCTTCACACAGAGATTTCCTTTAGCCTCTTTTATCTCACCTCTCTTTGTCCCCATGGAGACTTACCAGAGCTAAGCTATTTGCTGTCATGGTTGTCTGTGCTGTGATATCTAAATCTTATAGCATTGTGTCCCACATTAACTGTGAACTTAAAGCTACCATCTGTAAATTTCCTCATGTTTAAGTGATGGTGAAAGATGCACTGGCATGGTCGGTTGAAAAGGTGTGATGCTAAAATCCTGAGCAACATTCAGCAAATAGTGGAAAGTGTGTCCTTCCACAGAAAATGTTTTTTAGCGGTTCACTGCACTCTGTCATGCACATCAATGTAACAATGGTATTTTGATTTTAACAATAAACATTATTTATCATGAATGAACATAATAGACATCACATACATTACCTGTGACAGAGTGAGGGGATGTTGGGAGTAAAGAAACATTCGAAGTATGATTTGCATACAGATTTTACATTTTGTCCTGCATGTGTATTAACCGAGTAGGCGATGGAGCAGAATGATTAACATGAAGCTATGCCCCCTGTAGGCGAGTGATGCCCCTCTCACACAGATGTGTATCTTTGGTGGGCTGTTGCTGTAGAAACAAAAAATCTATGGCTGTGAACTCTAAAATAACCTGATACCAAATTTTACAGCACTGATAGTACTGGTAAAATTATTTATTGTTTGGTCAGGGGATTTAATTACCACTTAGCCTTTTGACGGCACCAGCTACTAACATTTTAATTTAAGTTCAGTTCATTTTTGTGACTTGCCAAATGTTTCCTCATTGTGTTGATAGTTTTGTCAAAATATATTTGGTTCTGTAAATTAGTTATATAAATTTTTTTTTCAGGTCTATGAGACTGGGTTGACATTGCTCATTTGACTAGGTGGTTGGAGGCAGGCTGTGCATTCCTCTTTTCATGTCGCCAACATCTGCATTGCCCTCTGTACATTTAACCATGCGTCCATACTACATCTGTCCTCAGACAGTCTCCTATTAGCAACCAATTGGCAACCAATTAAAATGACAAATGACAACCTTTAATGACAACCTGCTTTAGTGCACATGCGCCAATGTATGCAGCCAATAGTAAATAGCCAAGCGTGTGCATGTGAACGTGCACGATGTGCGTAACAGTCGTGCACGTGAATACATTTCATGTGCACATTTAATAAAAAATGAATTAATCAAAAATTTATTTAAAATTATATAAAAAATAATTTAAATCATATTTAATTAAAAACTTAAATAAAAATTTTTTATAATAATTTAAAAAAGAAAAAAAGATTGGGGTCATAGCGAGGTTGAACAACAAAGAGATGGGGGGTGAAAATGGGTGTGTGTATTAGTGCATGTCTAGCCTCATCCTCTATTAGCGGGGGTCGATCACCAAAAGGTGAAGACGGATGTGAAAAGGGGGGTTTGTGTATATGGGATGTCCGGTGTTATCCTCTAAAAGCGGATGTTTGGGAGTGGCTTTAGCAATCGGTTGTATATATATAGTTTTTGACTTACATCTGACCAAGAGCGTGGAACAGTGCGACTGAACGATTTTTTGGGTAATCAATTAGGATGAATGACTAGTTAGAATGACTCCAAAACGACTATATAATTATAGAACCTGTTGCAATGAGTATGGCTAGAAAGAAGACTTCCCCAATGACATTGGCTGATTTTCTGGACCGAAAGGCTTGGGCGCCTCAGTTTGAATGGGCGGTGGAAGATTTTAGAATGTCGGGATTCTTGTTTGAGCATGGATCAGTTCATCTTTATACAAGAGAGCTTGATGAAATTTTTCTTTGTGAAAGCACACCGCATTAGTTTTTCAGCCAAAGACTGGAATTACTTCAGAAACAAAGTCTGTAAAGATATGAGGGGTTCAAAAGGAGTCTATACCACACAATGGTGCGGGTCTGTGCCAGGAGAGCTCTACCGTGTAGAGACAGACCTTGAAGTCTACGACCCAGAATCCTACATCTTTTTTAGATCGTGCGAGGACGATTCTATCATTCAAAAGGCAAGGTGGCAAAATGGGAACCCAAGAGCAACAAAAAGGCTACCCCATCACGTCTAAAGAGTGGGAGACTTTGTGGTCCAGTGGGGAGAATGGGATAGAACCCTTGAAATCTTCTCACACATTGATAAATTATTCAGATGGTATAAACTTTATGTTAGCTATGTAGGGATCAAAAGAAAACTTTTTGGTCCTGAGGACAAGCAAGATGAACAACAAACAACACCGCAGACAACCTCAAAGACCTCCACGACAGGGCTGACGGTGACATTGTTCTAATTAAAATGTTTTGTGCAGGTACGAGGACATGTGCAGCAGGTGAGGATCTATCAAGCAGCCCTAAATATTTTCCATTACTACAGGATAATGATAACTCATGGGTGGATGACTATGGCAAAGAACTGGGGAAAAGAAATTTAACATTTCTCATTCCTGAAGAAAAAGCAGAAGAGGACAAGAGCAGGGTCAAGCCGTTTAAGGGTACCTGTTTGGACACTCTTGACTGTTGCGACAAGAACACATCTCCTAACACTACTGCTAGCAGTATTATACAGGTAACCGTAGGTTATTATTTATACGATATACTGCAGCAAAAAGCTATACAAACGTGTGTACTGCGCTTATACAGACGAATGGTGCAGAAAACAACCTCACACATGCATTGACACGCTACCCTTCTTTTATATCAAAGGACATAAGAGAGAAATTACGCAGAAGCTTTCTAACAAAAATTTCGCTGATGCTCAAAAGTACGTCCTACGTGGTCTTGGGTTGGTGCCAACGTGTGAATTCAGTATTCGAGACATTGCAGCAGCTGCTCTACATATTTGGCTGAGGAACCCTTTTCTCATTGCTTCGCTTAAACGGGTAGTTAGAGTGGAGGACAGTGTGAGCACAGTAGTTAAGGAATCTCTGGACATCTGGAAGGGGAAACAACACTAAAAAACAATGGGGAATGTGTCTAGTCTACTAAACATGTCAAAAAGATGTGTCATGTGTTTTGTTTTTGAACTTTTAGCATTGATTTGTGCGTTTTAACGCTATCCAGAAAACAACATGTCGATGTATTTGTACTGATTTTCTGAAAAGTGTATGCTTCTAATCATTGCAGACATATATGCGTATGTCGTTGGAAATAAAATATTTGAACACAGACGTTGAAGCGTCAGTCTTTGTAACAAAGATCATGGAGGAGGTGATGAGAAATAATAGATTTGTTTCAAAAAAACACGTATGGGATGCGTTGTTTAAAAAAATAAGAGTGGTAAATGCGTTACAGAATCCTTTAAAGATATCTTAGCTGAAGGTAGAATACCGCATAAAATTCAATGAACATATCGTATTTAACAACTTGTATAAAACAAAAGATAAAAGAGTAATTCGTTTTAAATATAATGTGGGTGATCCTGTAAGAATTTCAAAATTACGCAACCCTTTAAAAAAAGGTTATGAGCAAAATTATACTGATGAATGTTTCACTGTAAAGGAATGCGTGTCAAGGGACCCACCCGTTTACAGGTTAAAAGACTATGACGGCGAAATATTACAGAGAAAATTTTATGAGCAAGAGATGCAAAAATTTATTATAGATAAAAACAAAACATTTAAATAGAAAAGATTTTATCTAGAAAGAAAAGGCAAGGCAGGGACATTATAGGGTCAGGCGTGTTTATTTACATTCTCTTAGCCAGATACACAACAGGCAGGTCTGAAAACAAGTCAGATCTGAGTCTGAAATCATCAGGTGTCTTTTAAAATCAATCATCAAATAATCGTAAGTAACAGTTGTCGAAAAATCCATTAAAAAAAGACTCTTCCCAGGAAACAGTTGTCTAGCCAATGCCATGGCAGGGCATTTATCTCTGGGGTTTTTAAACAAAACAAGATAATTAGTATACAAATTAATAGTACGGTTAACTCTGCCTTGAAAACAACTAATTCTGAACTAGGCATAAACACCTTACAAAATAGGTGCATCATATAAATTTAAGCACATTTTGGACCTCAATGTTAGGTAGCAATGGATCAATCTATAAAAATGACGGTAAGCGGTGAACAAAATTCACATTTCTAATTTTAGTAAATGACCATACATTGGCCGTCAACACAAAAAATATATATATACAATGTTTTTAATCTGTTTTGAAAAGAGCTTAATAGCATTTTTCAATCAACATTTTCACAAAATATGTTTTAACAACGTTTGAAGGACCTGACACAGTCAGACTAAAAGAGTGTTGTAGTCTAGAATCAAGTCAACAGTTTCTCTAACAGACTTTTCAATAGCCATATGGTAAAGTTCTCAGATCAGGAAAAACTCTGTGTTTGGTGTACATGACTTGAAATCTTTTTGCTATTGTTTTGTTTTTTAGTTCGAAAGCCTTTTTATTTCTCACTATAGTGTCTGATTTCGTCATCACATGTCGCGGCGTCTCATCACTATTCACAAACTCATGTACAAGATCAATCAGGGTATCTGGAGTGACGACATTTTAGCTCTGCTTTGTTTTCCAAGCGTAGGCGTAACATTTTAACATTTTGGACCACCAGACACAAACTCAACAATGTAGTCGTCACCAGCGGTGTCTCCATTAATCTCATCGGTGAGATCTCCTAAATATGGCCCAGTCTGTGGTGTCCAATCCTCTGCCTTTGACACAAACAGCACGCTGTCTGACTGAGCAGTTCTATGACGCCACTGCACAAGCGCGCCGTCGTCAGATACAAATGCAAATTGTCTGACATTGTACTGGTGGCTAAACATGTAACGTGCAGTTACAACAGTCAACTAGTTCACAGTTAGCCTGGTTTCACGCATGGAAAAACGTCCCCACAGAGAGTTAAGAAGTAACTTGTTAATATTTCTCACAGCCTTATTGACAACTATTCTAGCGGGGTTCAGACGAATTCCTTCTTTTTCAAAGTAGTCTTGAATGTATTTTGCTCTGGATTCTTCATCATTTGCAAAACTGGGGTAACTGGGACTGACCCAAGTTCCTGAGAGAGCCCTCTCAGGATCAGAGTGGATGCAATCAGTGGACTGGTTTAGTGTCTCTGTAAATGTTATGCATAAGGGGAACATCAGTTTACCGTTACAACGAACAGGGAGCACAGGATGATAAGACCTCTAGGGGGCAGAACGGTACATTTTATCAGTCCAAAATACTTTTCAATTGGTTCAAAGTCTCGAAAAATGACTTTAGGATGACCTACTGGATAGAATTTCCGGGCTTGCACAGTTGGATAAAGCAACGTGAAATCATAGTAGTGTATTTTTTCATTCTCAGCAGCTTTGTAATGCAGTCTGTACGCATTTGTACAACACCCAAACAGGGCATCTCGAGGGTTGAGCCTTGTCGGTGCTTCATAAGCTTTCAAAAAAGAAACCCATCTGTTTTCTTTGCCTCCTCCCATTCACACTCCCACATCACCCTGACATGAAGCTTGTGGGACTATCTAAAGGTGTGTATTTTAGCAGTAAACTGCCTGTGGAGAACACCGAACACAATGTTATTCACAGTGTTTTTGTGTCCAGGATTGTAGCACTTGGGGCACCTGTGCCAGAAACAACCGGCAAATTCATAAGCGATGCAGGTACCACTTCACTATTGTTCACTATACCCATCAACATGATAGGGACCAAATTGTTTTTCACCGTGATTGAGAGTGTGACGTATCTCGAAGCTGTTTTTCATTGCCTCATATTCAAGCCACTGTATCGAAACACTGGAGTACGTCTTGTACTGGTTTACATACACGCTGTCACACGTTAACGCCAAGGTGTTGGGTGGGAGGAATTGTGTTTTGAATACAGACATGCAACATGACGCAAGTGTAGTGTAATCAAAAGGATCCATACCAGTACAAACGATGAATGCCTCGCGGTATGCTAAGCAGGCTTTGCGAAGAACAACGACATCATTGATCCCATATGATCTCAGCTCGGCCTGAAAATCAAACGTTTCGTGGCGAGCTGTGTCGTACCATTCAAGGGGTTTTGCTCTTTCACTGTCAGACATGTTGTCATAACCGTAAAAAAGCAAATCAGGGCGTGGACCAACATAGTTAACATTGTCAGGAGTGTTGAAGAGATGAGGGAAGAATCCTTTCGCATGGGAATCTGAAAACCCCATAGCGGCAGGTGTTTTAGATAAACGCATGGGCAGGAAGCAGTATGAGTCTATTCATCTCTGTCTGTAGGCAACATCGAGCATCAAAAGAACTTTGCTACCTCTCATGATCAGCTTTGGTGTTATACCTTGCTTTGTGAAATAATCGAGCATAATGTAGTTGTCAAACCCTGATGCATTATGGGCGATGAATGTGTAGTTTTTATATTTTGGCTGTCTGTATTTTTTCACAAAGAGGTCAACACAGTCCACTCCTGAGGCACACCAGCGATCGTCCTCAAAATCAATAGCACATACAAACATGGCCTCGTGTTTACAGTCAATCGTTTGCGTTTCAATGTCATAAAACACATATTTAGTCTGGGGCTTTGAGGGCTTCTCTGGTTGTATAAAACATTGATGTTGAACTGAACGTCTGATGCTAAATTGTCCCATCAATGATCACACCTCCCCTCTCTGACATTTATGTCCTACACCGTCTGTTTTTACAGAAAAATGATGACCACATAAAGTAAAACCCTTGTACTTTTCTGAATCTCTCACGTTTTTATGTCTGTTAAAACAATCTGATGATGCGGCCACAGTCTGAACAAATGCCTGAAGTACTCTCTGCACATGACAGCCGTCAGAAAAACACAAGTTGCAAAAATTTTTACATTTATGGCAGTCTTTGCTTGAGTAGCATTTGTAGCAGAAATCACAGACGTAAGAACTCCCAAAAACGCGGGAAAAAAAAGTGATCGTCATGCAGATACAACCACACGGTTTTAGGATGTATTTGTTCACGTGTCACTCCTCCCCTGCGCTTGTTTAAGGCCACTGTAACAACAGTGTCCAATTCATCGTCGGATCTCATTCTGGAATTGTTCTGCATTATCTGCTCAACTTCGTTAAGAAATGTCGAGGTGTTATAGTCATCAGCAGCATTTAGAACACAACATGCATCATTGGCCATGGAGGGTCCTCTCAGGATTACGTTTAGTTGACCGTCAGGAGCAGCTACTCTTGATGAAAAATCAACAACTTCTGTTAACACAGCGTGCATGTTTCACAGCGTGCAACGAATCGTGCAGATTTTCAGGAGTGACAATGGGTAAATTTAGCCGATGTCTAATCTCCACACCGTTAAATTTTTTTCTCTCTGTAATATTAAAACCCTGCGAACCCCCGGCCTTATGTATGAGATCAGACAATTCTCTGCTGTAGTGATGGCTTTGTTCATTTGTTTTGGAGACGAATTTAATATTTTGTCTCTCAGACACAGAACTACCCCCTGTGTGGAGAGACGCACCTGTCTGTGAAGTGTGAACGGCATTTGTCTGTGAAGTGAGAGATACATCATTGCGCGCAGGGGGGCCTGCATGTGTGAGGGGAGAGGGAACTGAGTCCTCTGGTTCAATATAATCTGAGACGTTACCCTTCAAAATACCTAAGTTATGCAAATGATGAAGATTTTCAGCAGCAATCATGTCCAAATCAAAGTCATCATCATTGTCAAAACAATGTTCTAAATCGGACAGAGACTGATCATATGCTACTGATGCATCCCAGAGTTCTTCTTCTTCAGATTCTAAACCTGATTGGATGACATTACGATTAAATTTGTTCATTACATCTGAGATACTAGAGAAATCTGATTCATCATAATCACTCTCGTCGCTTGTTACAGGGGAGACTCGTTTTTGGTGAAATGATTTGCACAGGCGTTTTCAACTCATGATTAAAAACGCAGCTAAAACAGAATGAATAAATCAGACACAGTATAAACTCTTAGGCTTTTGAATTTTGTAATATATGGTCTAATTTAGCTCTTAACTCTAAATGTTCATTCCTAAGTTGCAGACTCTCCTTTCTAATTTGTTGATGGGTTTTCAGCATTAAAAATGCTAACTGGGTAGAATTCTCTCTGCTAGTATACAAATTGGCTTTACAGAGTCTAACCAATGACATGTCAAGTCTATCTGTTTTCCTCTGCTCTCTCTCTCTGCCTCGTTAGTCTCATGTCTGTCACCTGTGTTGCTCCCGCCCTGCTCGTTAGTCCCTGTGTATATATACCTGGTGTTTTACACTTGTGACTGCACTGCTGTGGTCCCATGGTGGGCGATGTCAAAAGATAAATCCCAGAAAACATGCGCGGGAGCGTGCAAAGCTGGCCTCTATTTACTACTGCAGCCTATTGCAGTTGCTCCCATACGTTGTCTTATTTTCTAACTTTATCTTTCTTTTTTATATCTCACGTGTGATTTTTGGTCTGTACATAATTTAATCTCTCTCTAACCATGCTGGGACCAAGTTGGGAGAGTTTTGGTGAGCCATGGCACCATTGTGCAGCAAATACATGGCCGCTTTTTATACCTGGGACCAGCTGATCGCGGTGAAGCCAACCGGCATGGCGCCCAGGCCCACAGACCTCCCCACTGAGATCTGGAGGAGGACACATAGAGGATGCAGAGGAGGAACAAAGAGAGAGGGGTCCAGACAACAGGAGAAGGAGATTTAAGCCGTGTCTCCCCTCTCTCATCATGGGCAACGTGAGGTCACTAGCTAATAAAATGGACCAGTAACAGTGTTAGCCCAGAGTCAGAGGGAGTTCCGGGAGTGTAGGTTAATGTGCTTCAGGGAGAACTGGCTACACCAGGATATTCCTGACCAGAAAACCTGCCAGCTAAAACGTTTGATTGTACTGAATTAAATAGTGCTTTTATCGACGGCTTTCAGACTGTTCGGTCTGACAGGGATTGCACCGGGAGCAGTAAGCGTAAAGGCGGGGAGCTTGCCGTTCTAGATAACAACAGATGGTGTGATCCCGGTCACATTACAGTTAAACAGCTTATCTGTAGCCCGGACACTAAAATGCTTGCTGTGGGACACGGGCCATATTATCTGCCACAAGAAATCTCACATGCCATCGCTGTAGCTGTTTACATTCCGCCCTCTGCCAACTGATGTGTAACGTCATCCACACCGCCATTGCTGAACTCCAGACTCAACACCCAAGTGCCCTCATAGTGATCTCAATGACTTCAGCCACGTCACCATGACCATCACACTAACCAACTTCACCCAGTATGTTAGCTGCCATACTAGAGTTAAGGATGCATAAAGTTCTTCTCCCCTCCCCCCATGGGCAGGTCAGACCACAGCCTGGTTCACATCAATCCCTGCTATGAGCCTGCGACCACAAGGACAGTGAGGAGATGGTCAGAGGATGCCTAAAGCCCCTTTTCCACTGCACGGTACCAGCTCGAATTGGCTCGACTTGCATCAACTCGACTTTGTTTGGTTTTCCATTGTGGAAAAGTTGTACCTGTAACTGCTTCCAGGTACTTTTTTTTGTATCACGTCTGTCGAGGTTCCAAGCGAGCTGAGGCAATACTAAAATGTGACGTGAAAACATGGCAGACTACTGATTGGTCAGAGAGGATCGTCAGAGATCGGACAGTGAAGCCGACCAAAGCCTGCATGGAGCGATCCATGTAGGCCCAAAAATGACGTCAAAACCCTGTGACACTACGTTGCACATGAGAGATGTAACCGTATTGCTTAGATTAAAAGAAAACCTGCCAGCTAAAAATTAAAAATTTAAAAATACTCTCAGAACAAACAGAGATACTGCATTGGTGTTTGGCAGGTGAACCTTGTAGGTGGGCTGACGATCCGAGTCAGACAAACACACTGAGCCATGAAACTTTTTGTTGGAGCAGCTATGCATCTACCAGAATTGCAGTGTTTATGCCGTTGTTCTACGTCATTAAACCACAGTTGTGCTGCGCGATCATGCGCAGTAGACTCTGGTGCCAACAGGAAGTAGCCCTAGTATTTTATTGGTCCAAAACTGGCTTCAGAGCTCTCCATTTAAATCAGCGGGGTGGCTTTGTCCAGTAATATACTGTGTAAGTGAAAGTTTTATATTTTACAGTTTTCCTATATAATTTCATCACTAAATCCACTTCTGAGAAGTTTCGAGGTGAGAAATGTGTGTGTAGATTTCGAATATATAGACAGTTTTACGAAAAGTAATGGCAGAACAAAATGTGCTTGAAAGTTTTTGGAGTTGAGGAGCTCCGAAACTGGCGCCGCCCAGCCGCCCGCTCACAGCGGCAGAGGAAAACACAGGTGGAATGTTTTCCTACCGCTTATCTCTCTTTACATTCTCAGTAATGTTGAAACTTTTTAACTTAAATCAAGAGAAAGCTGTGTGGATCGCAGGTGTGTGTGTCGCATTGAACATTACGTTGTGGCAGTTGTGTGTGGCGTCGGCATCACTATGACGACCAGTTACATTCAGGGGTACTACCTCTGGGTACTATCTGCAATGGAAAACAGAGCAGGGCCAAACCGAGTCGAGTAGAGGAGAGTTGAGCTGGTACTGGTAATGGAAAAGTGCCAAATGAGACACTTCAGGGATGTTTCAAGGTGGCAGGCTGGGATGCACTCACACATAGATGGGCTTACTGAGTGCATCACAGACTACAACTACATTAACTTCTGTGTGGACTGCACTGTCCCAGCAAAAACTGTCCATTGTTACCCAAACAACAAACAATGGGTTACAAAGGACATAAAAGACATCCTGAATGCAAAGAGGAGGGCTTTCAGAGATGGTAATAGGGAGGAGGTGAAGGCCATTCGGGGGACCTGAAGGTGAAGATCAGGGAGGCTAAGGAGAAGTACAGGAGGAAGCTGGAGCGTAAACTCCAGCAGAACAACATGAAGGAGGTCTGGAGCGGCATGAGGAACATCACTGGCTTCAGACCGACAGGCAGCAGAGGAGTTGAAGGCAGCTTGGACAGGGCCAATGAACTTAATCTTGTCTTTAACAGGTTTGACTCAATGGCTCCTGCCCATCCCCCCACTAACTCAGCTGCTGTCTGCCCTCTAACACCTCCAACCCCACTACTCCCCCCTCCTCCTCCTCACTGTCCCCCACCCTGCTTCTGGGAGACCCCTTCTTCCCCGTACTCTGGTTTTCAGGTTAACAGCTCTCTCCAGTCTGACGACACCTCCTCTCCCCCTCCTCCACCTGTAACCTCTGTGTGCCTGACCAGGTAAGAAGACAGCTGAGGAGACTCCACTCTAACAAGACAGCATGCCCTGATGGTGTCCGCCCCGGGGTGCTCAAAGCCTGTGACCCCCAGCTATGTGGAGTCCTTTAATTATGTAAATATTGTATATATCCACACTCCTTCATATTTCTTGTATTTTATATTTTACTCTTGATATTTATATACTTCTTTATATACCGACTTTCTATCTTTATTTATCTATCTTTATTTTTCTATATTATTCCCCTCGAGTATCAATAAAGTATTTCTGATTCTGATTTTTGATTCTGTTACCGCTACACAAATGAGTCAAAGACAACACTTGTATGTAGGAACATATTATTAAAAATGTATAAAGAGGTTTTCAAGCACCAGGGGCCAGAGAGAGTCCAAAACAAATACAGCACAATTACCTACCTATACATCTAACAGACAAAGCAACATAGACGTTCCCTTGAGGTCGTATTTCACAGATGATGGACTTTCCTCCCCAGGAACTCTTTTTCTTAGTCTCTCTGCCAATTTGCACTGGGCAGGTAGCGCAGCCACCTGTGTTAGCGTGCATACCAAAACAATGAGGTAAAAGCTTTTAGCTCTTCTGCTGCGTTTGTGTGCTATATACTGCAGTAAATGTGGAGTTAAAGACGCTTTGCCCATTCCCTAAAATAAACAACCATTGAAAAAGAATCCCAACACATGTAATACTGTAATGAATGTAGTGTACGTTGGTTACATACTTTTTTTCATTTGGCAGGCCTGTGTGTTTATGTGGACATGCATCAACTGAAAATTCATCAAAACCAAACATCATGTGCCAGTTAAAAGCCGCCTGTACAGCTGCTTAATTGGAAATGCTCCACAGCTGATGTAATTGAAGTCCCTACACCTGCTTTAATGACAAGGCCTGTCTAAGAGCTGACAGGTCAATATAAAGCAAGTCTACCATCTAAAGTACATACTCCAGACTAGAAGAAAATCGAAACGGCTACAGTCGAGGGTCTATTTACAGTTTTAAGTAAATTGGCATGATTATTATGAATCAATCCACTCCTGACAATTTTATTTTAAGAAAGGACAAAGGCTGAATGGAAAATTGCTTGACCTTAAGGTTAGTGTAGTATGCATTTAGTGGTTTATCTGTGCACAAGCTTAACATGGGGAGCATAACATTAAATGAATAGGAGAAAGTAAAATAATAACTAAACTTTAGTTTATATGGCCATGGTCATATCTTGGTAAATGTATTTTAGATTAGCTTCAAATAGCTACTGCAATCTCGCATTATCTGCTGTGATTTAGTCATGATCATTAAAACACCTCATTCTACTACAGCGGTATATATAACATACGGTGTTTTCAGTTCATTTGTAACAAGCTTGATAAGGAGAGGTGCTGTTCTGAGGACATATGAGGACGTATTTATTATATTCTCATACAGGCTGTAATTGTCCTGTGGGTTAATTAAATAAAAATGATGAAAAAATTACAAAAACCAACTAGCTCAGTATTGTTTATCCTGAACTGGCAAAGCAGTATCCCTAATGTTGATGCAATATCCATGAATTTTAATACAGGTACCACTCTGAATGACATTTAATTTATTGACATCATTCTGCTACTTTTTGTGCTTATTCTCAAAAAAGTTAAACCATAAACCTAATAACTAAACGTCTGTTATATAAACTACGTGTTTGAATGAATGTTGACATTGTCAGAAAGACTTGCCTCATAGAGCAACAGGTTCAGCTGCCATATTGGATAACTTTATTCTCTTTTTGCCTGCAGTGACCAAAGACTGCCACAAGAAATCTTCAAAAAAATGACAAAGGAGGAATTATTTTTTTCTAATTATTCCCAATCCCCGGTGAACAAGTGTCTTGCTCATATCTTACAGAGTAGTAGCGTACACAGTTCTCCCTCTCCCTGAGATATATGTGCACTGAAATGATTTACAAACTAACTGCTATAGTTAAAGCCAGAATAAAATTAGGTCAGTCTCATTGTCATGTTTTTCCACTGTGCTGCGTCTGTATTCTGCGCCACACACCTTCGTCTCCCCTGTCATATGCCTGATTAAAACTTCACTGTGGCTTGCCGGAGCCGTCAGTCATGTCATTGCGAGGACAATCCAGTGATTTCCAATGGTGTCTGCAGCCAGGGACAATACTCTA
>NW_024040596.1:10832900-10874262 GCF_014851395.1 Micropterus salmoides | reverse complement strand
AAGTGCAGAGGTATCCCAAGTTACCTGCGGAAGCTGAGGCATGAAGTAGTCAAATAGCTGGAGGAAGGTTGCCAAGGATTTACAGGCAGATCAATATCAGCAGTCTTTGGAGAGTTGTGTGTCTGTAAATGGAACCTGAAGCAGTAGCTCAGAGGGGTATTAAATAACGTAAAACTAACTGTATTTCCCTATAATAGCATCAGCCTTGTGTTAGATGAGTAGTGTATTGGAATCACTTAATTCCTTTGTATAGCCTTGTACTATCAATTTGCCAGAATGGCATGATCATACTCAGATGTATGTATGATTCCATGCATCTTTAGAGGGTGTTAACACTAAGGCGTCTATGGAGATGATGACTATTTCTCATGATAAGAATGACTCTGCTTCTGATTTGACATAACTAGAGTATTGAATCATGTAACATTCTTTACTGTTTCAAACCACAGTGCAGAGTACCACAGACATTTAAAGTGTGAACCCTTTGTGTCAGGTTTTGCATTTTTGTGTATCTACAGATGGCGCCCTTAGTTAAAGACAGCTAAGCTGGGAAATAGTGCAAGTTTAGGTTAGATTCCAGATTCAGCTGTTTTTGAGGTTTGTGCTTATGTGGGGATTTTTAAATGCAAACTTACAAACTTGCAATGACACAGCTCTGTCTTGAGGTCAGCATGCTAAATTTTTTAATCTCAAACAGATCTCAACAGCACATCATCTCGTGTTTCAATGCAGCTGTATTATGTTGTGTGTAAGTTGGATGTTTAAAACAGAGGCTCTGGTGTGGGAGGGAAAGCAACCTGATTTTAATGCATGTCTGGTGCAAACACACTGACATACAGAGCAGACATCATGTGAGAGAAGACTTAATTTTGTTTCAGTGGACTGTTACATTTTTTTGTTGTTTCTGTTATGTAAAAATGGAGCTTGATTGCTAAACAGGGTGTAGTTAAATGCACTTGTGTGAATGTGTTTAAAATGCAGAGCAGGTTCAGCTGCAGACTCAGTTTGAAACATACAGTATTATACACGCATAAATCCAACTATATAAATAGATCAGTTGTCATCAACATAAAACTTCAAAGCTGGGGTTCCAGCCTGGAACTCTTGAAAAATAAAACTTTATTCTAATCAAAAAATGCACAAGAATTATCTTCAATACAGCTACCTTACCTACAGTTCTTTAAAAGCCATGCATATAGATACATTTTCTACACCGTCTATTACAAAAATGGATGAATGAGACTAAATAAAAAAAAAAAAGTAATTTGGCCAAAACTTTGGTATTGAGGAGAGCCGAAAAGTTTCACATTCACTGAGGCCCCAAAATAAAAACAAACAAAATAAACCACTGATCATAAAAAAAGCAAAACAAGACGAGAGAAAACACTGGACCACAGTAACACTGCTCTTAGGGATTTACTTCAGCTTGAGTGAAAAGTCAGTGTAATTACCCTCTCTGGTACCAATTATAATAAGTCACCTTTACATGGAGGTTATAAGTTGTATTTATTAATAATAATCAATTCTTTCATTCTTTAAAGCTTACTTATAAGACAGTAGAACAATTTTGGGATTGCGAAACATTTCTTTTGCTGGGTGCTTATCCTCCTCCAGCATGACGCTTGTTTTGTCTTTGTAGTTCTTCAGAAAGTTTACAGACTTAAATTGCTATATGAACCATTTCTTAATTATTAACGTTTGTTCATAAATTGTATGTAAATGCTGGTCTGTAAAGCATTAGTAAGTAAATTGGCTAGTAATAAAACAATTCATTGCTTTTAAAACAGGTTTATAAGTATTGTATGTTGTTGTGTTTTGGTCTTGGTAACCCCTGAAAGACTGCAACTCTAGTTGTTATACACAGGGAACCAAGGGGAACAGAAGGAAGCTTTAGCCCTGCTGGTTAGCCTCTCTGTGTTTGCTGTCTTTCTGCCGGTAGTGGAAGAGGCTGGTAGTGTCGAGCTCACCCGCATGGCCAATAGCTTCTGCAAACAGCTTCACCACCTAATACACACAGAAAAACAATTTACGCCGAAGCCCATCAAGTGTGAAAGGCAGATATTATGTCGGTGTAAATTGAGCACATCACCACTTTTCTCCAGTCACTGGTAGTTTGACATTTACTGACCTGGTAATTGGTGATTAGGGGAACCGCATGGTCGATAGCCATTCTGCGGATGAGGAAGTTATCCCTCAGATGGCGCGAGTTGTTATTGGGCAAGTTGACCACCAGGTCAATATCTCCCTCGTTGATCAGCCTATAAACACAAACAGTGTCAGAGATAACAGAATCAAACCAATAAATGTAAACTAATGCAATGCAATACCTGTTATAATACAATTAAATCAAACGACTTCCTAAAATCAGATAGTAGTTTGTACTGTTGATCCCACTAAGATTCAGCATCTATCTCTGCAGCTCTTTGCAGCTTTTAGCTACTTTCAGCGCACTAGTTTGGTTCTGCAGTCCATATAATTGTGTCCCAATGGCTTTTACTGATCTTCTTATGTAAAAACTATTAGCAGGTGATCATATACTACCTGCCAAGCACAAAATGGAGAGCAAAAGTCAACCAGTAATGATTATGTAAATCACCAGTCTCACAAGTATATACTAAAGTGACCCTTAATCTTGTAAGTAGACAATCCTTTACTAATATGTTTGCTGTATGAACTTGTTAAGCCAGTAGTATATAACAGCTCTGCTGTTTGTTTGTCTGCCTCCTAGTGGTCAAAATTAAAATGCCCAGTATTGGCCTAATCTTCTGTACATGTAATTACAATGTGCTAAATAAAGCTAAATCTATCTCATGTTTTAGGCTAGTTGGGCAGACACGAAGACGGACACACGAAGACACACGCACACACGTATCATTCAAATAATTTAAAGAAATACAATTCCTGGAACTTTTACTTTTTAATGAAAACAAAATTTAGCTTATTAGATATTTCCTTGCCCCCACAACGAGCTGTCAAAATAATGTGAACACCTTGCAAAAAAGAACAATTTGAATTAGTTTTGTTTACCTCTTAAATATAATATTTTCTTTCTACCTTTCAATTCAATCTAGCTTTATTATTATTCACTCTCTCACACACAAATGTGCGGCAAATTGCTTTTTACCATTTGAAGGCCTCTGACGGACAGCATGGCAATAGGCCTGAATTCTCATAGAAAATGTGGAGAATAGACAACAGTGGCAACAAAGGTCATGTTCTTCTCTATAAAGAGTTGGCCTCTACGCCACCTTGCACAGCTGATGCCAGCCAGCCGTATGTGTGTATCTGTGTGTGTTGTATTGGTCTAGGCCTATTAAATTCCCTTTACATCCTCCTCTTCACCAGCTCATTTCCAAACATATGGCCCAGATGGCTTCATTGTAGCATGATCATGACTTGTTTGTGGGATCATTACCTGAAAATTGCTGTCACAGTCAGCCTGCTACGATTATTCTGTGTTGCTAGAACGTTTGAAAAAGGTTGTACCTTTGACAGCTGAACATGTTTTTAACTACAGCAAAAGTGAATGGCATAACATCTATGTTTAATTTAAAAAATAACTGTAAGAAATGCAGTGCAATCAACTAAAATGTCTATTAAAGTGTTATGTTTGCTTTGTTGTTGGCCATGGCTAAATGAAAACCCAGATGTTTCAGCTGTTTTTTTGATTTCCCTCCCTTGACTTGGCATTGCTCTGACTTAAGACTTTCCTCATCCTCCTTTTTCAAGCCCTAATTCTGGCTAATGCAATGATTCTGGACTTCTAAGTCTGCTGCATCTTCTTTGATCTTATCAGCATATTACAGAGCTAATGAAGGGGCTATGCCCTTAGATCTTAAGGCAGTATCTGATTATAGTAGATATCCCTATTTTGAATCTAATGAATCACAGATGATGTTTTACTTAAGCTTTGCCTCAAGAAACCATAAGCAAGTCTTAGCTTCTGAGTTTTGGCTAAGAATTTCACATTAGTGGGCTTTGTTTTCCACATTTCCATGAATGTGTTGAATTCAGTCATCAATTTAGTGTTCAAAGTGAATAGTTTCCAACCTCTTAATACTGGGCAAACTGGTGTCTCCTCCCTTCTCAGTGGGCCAGGCAACTGGAGTGGCAGGCACATCATTGGCACACAGCCAGGCAGAGGTGGCTTCTGTAGCATAGAGCTAGAGGACAGAAATAAGGCAACATTACAACACATATACAGAATGTCAAACAATACTGAGGGGGCTGAGGTAAGTGTTTTTAATCTGTTAATAAGGGTAGAAGCATAAGAACCAGAAAGGTGAAAATTGTAGAGGAAAACAGTATTTTAGATCTTCAATGAAAAAGTGTGGTCTATAGTGTTTGATACATGCAAGCTTTCAGTACTCACCTTGAATCCCTCCTCTTTCAGGTGGTGAGCTGTAGCCAGGAAATTGGGTCGGAACGAATGCTGGACGGGAGGGAAGCAAAAAGAAACGAAGAAGCAAAATGCAGCATTAGAAATCAGGAAAACAAGTCTTTTGTCTGTTCATCCAAAATGGTTCACAGCAACTGTAGGGGAAACAATCCATCATGTGCAGGTCAACTTTGAAATTACATTTAAATGTAAGACTATAAAACAACTCTGTAACAATGTAAACAGTGCCCCTGGTACATTATTGTCAAGTCGTTCCCAGACTTCAGGGAATACTCAGACGCTCACTTTTTGTTGCGTTATAGTTGATTGTAACAAAATGTTGTAGTATATTATTTTATGATATAAGATGTGATGACAGTCACTGTGGAGCGAGAAATCTTATCAGTAGGTAGTATGAGCAACGTTGAGTAAGACAGGAGTGCTATGGGGCAGCTTTTCAAACACTGGACTGTTTTTTTTTGCTTACTCTGCCAGGATGGTTTTGCAGTCCGTGTTTTCACAATCAGCCAGTGGAAGAGTTCTCTGGCAGTACATGTGTTTGCTGTGACTGTGTTACAACTCTCGCTGAATAAGAAACATGCGTCTTTTCCCGAGTTCTCGCCGTCTTGTGTAGATCTGCACTGTTTGCCTCCCTTTGATACAACTTAAGGGCAACTGGTATTCACCATGTTTCCTTTGGAAATCTGGGTTTGGTGCCAGCTGTAGTTTTTTCAAGAATATTGGTCAAATCAAGTTTTGGTATCTGCGGTTTATTTTAACACGTTATCTAGGTATTTTTCATGCTTCAGTTTAGTTTTGTGTGGGTAATAAATGTACCAATCTACAGCCAGGCAGTTGACGACATTGATGCTGAAAAGGAAAAACTGAGGCATATTTTATAGTGATGCAGCATAACTACCCACGGAAACTTATATGCGTTGTAGACCTCCAGTGTATTTTGGACATGAGGAGAAATAAATATGGAATCCTCGACAGTAATTGTTTGTTTTTTGTCAAACTTTTATGTGCATGAAACTGTGAACTCCTCTTCCAAGGGAAATTTATTTATATAGCACATTTCATACCCATAGGCAACCCAAAGTGCTTTAGAGTATCCAGGCAAAAGTAAAAACTAATGATAAAAACAATAAAAGCAAGCAAGTAGAAGACAAACAATAAAGGCAAACAGTCAAAAACAGAGTAAAAGCAAGATAGATAGATAGATAAAATCAATCAAAAGCACACAGAGGATTTTTTTTTTTACGAAGTCTGGAAAAAAAGTTCAGCGTCTTCTTAAATATGTCTCTCTTGTTTCTCCAATTATGCCTTACTTATTTGTGGCCAGCTAAGTTGTCTGATTTGATGAGGAGGGATCTCTCAGGCACTCTCAGATTTTCGGTGAGGTTCAAGCTTTTACTGGGACACCCAAAGGCTTTGGAGATTGACCCTGAAGCCACTCCAGAAATTACAGCAGTGTGTGTCAAGGTTACATTAATTTCACTTTTTGAATTACTTTTACTTTCTATGATTTCAAGATTTCCTTTATTTTAACTTTTTCATTTGATACATATATTCATATTGTGACAAACTTATTATTTCTTATTATTTGAGCATTTTCTTGTGATTTTATTATCAAGTCAACAGACAACAAAACAAGTGGAAAGGGAGATGGTCCCCACTTGGAGACTTATTTCAGTAATATAAGAAAACCCCTTGTTGTCTGTTACTGTTAACACATTTGAATGTGATTGTGATCAGTGGTCAGTTGACTGCTCAGTCAGATTGTAGTGTAGGTGTTCACCCCTGTATATAAAAACTATTCTTACACTATGTAAAATATGATAAATTTGCCTGGTCATTACATTTTATTGCGAATTAAAAATGAAGCTCATATAAACAAAACTACATGCAAAAAAGTAAAGGAATCTGAATTTCTGAAGATAATATACTAACACAGTTCAGGATAAGGCAAAGCTTTGCTTGTACAGATAAAAGTAGTAAGGTCTGTTTTCTATTGTTAGAACTTAAAAATAAAGCTTTGCCTTACAAACAAAAATAATCTAGATAATCCTTTTAAAGCTTGAACAGATCTGAGGTCCCACAATTCCAGCAACACGTGTAATAGTGCAGCATCCTGCAGGTTCCCTGTTGATTTGGATTGCTGATGAGTTTAAGAATTTCAAACATTATCATATTTGTCGCACAAACAGCATATAAAGGAAGAATTAATCTTTTTGTAAAGCACATGTTAGAAATCAACTTCAAAAGACCCACTTAATGAATTCCACCAAACATACTGAAAGTGCTGAAAACTCCTTTGTGAGTTGTTGCTGCTAATTTGCAACTGATTTCGTTCAACCTGGGTGTCCTTCAGCTGAGTAAACAATATGCTTGCTAAAATTACTGCTGCCTCACCAAAACCACTGTGATATGGTTTGATTTTTTGTATATTCTGCAGCCTACCTTAATAAGTCTTATATGACATACAGGTTTCTAATTTGGTTTGCAATGTTGACACATGGTGTTGGTACAAAAAAAAGGTACAGCTAATTAAAAAGAGAAGAACAGTGAGAATTGCACAGCGTGAGACAGAGACAATGGCAAGAGTTGGACGGTCACAGTTAAGTAGACAACTAATCTTAATTAGTATACTTATCTTAATATACTAATATTGTCCAGTATCCACTATGTACTCTTTTTTCATAGTATATCATTTTTTCTGTAAGTATAGAAGAAAGGGGCAACACACACACCGACAGCGTGTGACGTGCGTCAAAACACCAGCATCCATTACTGTCTGTGGAAACTTGCACTTGCGCCTTGACACTTGTCATTGCTAGATGACCCACATCAATTCATCAGGACACACCACTGTTGTATTTTCCAACACTGATTCGTATCAGCTTTACCAGAAAAGCTGCTGTTGCATGACATTTAAACCAGTCTTGCTACTTTTTCTGCCTATATGTTGCATCAAGTGTGTGCTATGATGCATGTTGAATTAAAGACCTGTTTTAGCTTATTGGTTTGGCCAGTTGAGAAGCCACGGCAAAACAGGCCTCTTTTTAAAAGCTGATTTTTTTTAGTGCTCTTTTTAATTACACCCTCTTCTTCTGCAATAGTTTAATGGCACCAGACTAAAAAATGTGTGCCATCTACTGCTTATCTTGATGAACCAACTAGCACATTAATCAGTATTTTTTTTCACCAATTTTCTCAAAATTCAGAAGTTTTAAACCTCCTGCCACACTTCCTCAAAACCACTGGAGGTAAATCACATCTGTGTTGCTGTGTGTTCTGGATCTGTCAGCCTAAAGTGTTGCTGCTTGTCAGCTAGTTACAGCGCGCGTGTGACCCCAAGTACAGTTACTTGCCTTGAAGTGGACGTGTTCCCCAGGAGCACCAATTATACAGCTAGTGTTGTGAATGCTTTGTTAAACCCGCATTAGTCAAACTTGCAGTTTGGCAACCTAGGGTGGCAGCAAGACTTAATTACCGAAACTCATGAAATGCAGTGTCATTAAAAACAGGGCAGTGCTCAGGCTTACATTTTGTTCTTTTCTGCGGCTGACGATTGGGGAAAAAGTGGAAAGATGTTTTTCCAGCAAGCCTATCCAGCAATGGTGACTCAAGACTTCTTTTGTCAGAGCACTTGATTAAAGAGGATGAGTTTTTTATTTTATTTAACTAGTTTTGTCATTTTTGTGAGATATTTCACTGTAGGAGATTTTTATAATGAGGATTATTGTTTGTTTGGATAGTTATTGACTGAATTTTATGTCTGTGTAGTTCCTTTTATTCTTTCAGATATAGCAGCATCAGGTTTACTCATCTTATCGACTCATCTGAGGGGCATTGACAATTCTGCTAACTGATGGGTATTGCAACCTGTCTGGGTCATTCACACAGTCACTTGAGAGCGGTTGTCTTTACTTCACGTGAGAGTTGTCAAGAGTCGCAAGAATCAAGGTGTGAAACAAACTGAGGAGAGCCAGGCTGGCATCGTAAGAAGCTGAAAGAATTGGGCCACCTGTTCAGAAGGCACCATGCATTTGGTGTTTTGTG
Organism: Micropterus salmoides; assembly: GCF_014851395.1. Lineage (NCBI taxonomy): Eukaryota > Metazoa > Chordata > Actinopteri > Centrarchiformes > Centrarchidae > Micropterus > Micropterus salmoides. Next base: position 10,865,819 of record NW_024040596.1, on the reverse strand, counting down.
GGCAGGAGGCACCAAAAGGAAACACAAACAGGAGGCAAGTGGACTTCCAGATGGCTGTAGTCTTACCTGAATACCAATCAGGATGCCCTTCTGCGGTAGCTTGAAGCCTGTGGAGAGCATAGCCTTCAGGAAGGCTGAATAAATGTTGGGTCCAAAACATGCTACCTGCAATAAAACAAATGGATGCACATGAATCACTGTTAACACAGACTCCAAATTATATAGGAGAAAAGAAAACAAGGATGAACACAAAAGAGAGTGTGTGTGTGTGTGTGTGTGTGTGTGTGTGTGTGTGTGTGTGTGTGTGTGTGTGTGTGTGTGTGTACACATACTTCGCCTGTGGAGGCCATCTCACAGCGAAGCACAGGGTCTGCATCTCTCAGCCGTGGCCAGGAGAACATGGGTGCCTGGTGCAAGAAGGGAAGTGGTAGATTTGTTTTAACATGCTTTTGGAGTAATAGGACATGATCACATGTGATGCTAATGAACCACTGTTGAAACAACAGCGCTTCTCCTTGTTAGCTGTAACCAGTGGTTACTACAAGTCACAATGTTATGAGTTCAGTTGGACCTTTACCAAAAAGGCAAATCTCATGACAGTTAACCATTAAATTGAAAAAATTTATTATCTAGACCCCATAAATGGAGTCATTTCAGGGATTTCATGCCACTGCTGCCACCTAGAGGTGAAGTTAAGCTTGTTTTCCCTTAAACAGTAACAGGTGACCAAGCCTGTGACACTTGTATAACTTGCTTATGGGATAATAAATGGCAAATCATTCAATAATGATGAATAAAAGCTCATACACACTAACAATAAAAGTGTTTCTCAACCAATACTATTTATTATTTAATTTTGTCTTATGCAAACCACCATTTCTGCTTCAACCGAGAGCACATCAGAGAAAAAGAGGGCGAGGCATGGTAACACAGAGAGTTAAAGAGATTAGTGCTACAACTGCTGGTGCAGACAGACTAAAAAGGGAAAGTCTGAAAAGACAGGACGCTTCTCAAATGGCCACCAGTCACTGTAACAGCCTGTTTGACATGCTGTCGCCACACTGAGAAGAAGGGGAAAAGGTGGGTGGCCTGAGTGATAGAGTAACAGCAGGGTGAGCGAGAAGGGGAGCGGGAGCGAGAGACGGAAAAAGAGAGAAGATAGAGAGGAGAGGGGAAGAAGACATAAGAGGGGAAAGAATCTTGAAACAACTGACTTGAGTGGAGAGAGTGAATGAGAAGACTTAAGAGGAGAAGAGGCGGAATAAAAGGAAGGAACAAAAAGAGGAGATGGGGAGGAGAGAATGATTTAAAGGAAAGTGCAGGAACAAGAGCAGGAGACAGTAGCTTCTCGTTATTGTATTACAGACAAATTAAGAACAGTGGGGCGCCATGTGGAAAGCCATTCTTATTTCTCCATTTAAAAGCAGACAACCCCCATTACCTTGAAGAGAGAGAGCCAGTGTGGCGCAGTTCACGAGTATGCGCTAGCGCGCACACGCACGCACGCACGCACGCTCGCGCACACAGAAGCAAGGGCCACTAGGGGGGGGGATTCATCCTTGAAGCGGGCCATCTAATCAGCTGAATGTAATGTTAGCATACTAATGTAAGAAGGGGCGAAGAGAAGGGACTGCAGACAGGGAACCAGCATCGCTTATCATGGCTTTTATTCAAAAGAGTCTGTGAAAGACGGAGAAGTATGCAGAGATAAAATGGCAGAATGTAACCAAGAAAGAAAATGAAATAGAGGGAGAGGAACACATCAGAGAGGGAATAACAGTGATAGTGAACTTTTAATTGTGCAATAAAAGAGACAAGAAACTACAATAAAAAGAGGACAATCTGAAATACAGAAGATGAGCGACACCAACACATTTGCTTGTGGGTCTCTGTGTAAATCCAGAACAGTGGTTTTGTACATAATTCCACATTTCACTGACCATACCAACTGTAGAAACAAATGTGCAGCCACCACTTAACTATGAAGCAGGAAGTGGAAATATAACTATAAACAAGAGCTGTTAGAAATTTGGCAGTGGAGATTTAAATTGCCTGAAAATGAGAAACCGCACATAAGCCTTCAAGAACCGAATTATGAAGTTGTAATAGTTTGTCCTCAAATTGCAAGGGTGCGTCTCTGGGACAGAATGTATGTGACAGTCACAATAACCAAGGCTCTGTAACCACAACATCCTACAAAAACACACAAACACCGCCCCCCCACCCATGTTTGTATCCCACACCGACCGCCCACTCTCAAGAGACAGTAGAATTGTGAGCTCCACCACATGAACAATGTTATCTTGGGGCGCCAGCTGAGCTCCAGTGGAGAAGGAAATGAATAAAGTAAGACATTTCCACATAACATTGTTGCTCACTGAGGGTCTTGTTGGAGGCGGAAGTAGCACCTGTGTAAATGTCTTTATATTTGCTGCTGAATGGAAATTAACAGCTACATTTGTACTTACAGATTTTTGAATAACTATTCCCACATTGTATACCGATGTTGCAAATGATGGATATTTTGACAATCTAACAATACAACTAGGAAAAAAGGCTCCGCTTTCTGGAAATTCACTTGGAAATGGTGTGTTAGGGAGGGCTAAATGATTGGTATTGTAGGACATTACTAGGGCTTTCGTAGGTCATTAGTGCTAGGCAATGCTAGGTGATACTGTTCTAGATGGCCAATATTAAGTGGCTACTAGTGCTGGTTTGGATTCCAGGATGTAAATAATGTGCCAGTAGGATGTTTGTCTTGGGTACTAGGTAGTTGCTAGAGTGCTGCAGGTAGTTTCTTTTGGCATTGCTGAAGTGTTGTGAGTGCGTGCTAGTGTTCAGTGTTGCGGCTAGGGAAGGTACAACTGTCAAGCAATACTGACGCTAGAGTGTGTGCTAGTAGTTGTGAAAGTAGTGTTTTAATGTATAATTTGTACAATAAAGAGTTAAAATCGTCAGAGAGCAGTTTAAACAAGAATTTTAGAGTGAGTGGCTTCACCAATAACATTCCCACTGTATAGTAGCGGGCTGAATGTCTGAAAAAGTTTGAAAAAATAATTAACCAACTTTAATCACTACTTCAAAAACTTTATGAGATGTCAATAAATGTGGAATGAAGTTATTCGGTCACATTTCTAAAACTATACAATAGACCGCTACCAAAGTCATAGCACCCATTTTAGTGAACATTTTTCACTGTGCATACGTATATGTGGAAGAAAAATTGTGGGAACAGTGTGTGCTCAGAAAACTGTGAGATATGGTAGCACTGCGCATTGATGAGCAAGCACACTAAAAAGCATTAGCAATATTTGACCGGATGCAGATATGCATTAAAGCAGCAGTCGGAAACAACACACAACGCAGAACCTTCCGCGTCTCGCTCGACTATGCGCATCACTCAGCGAAGCCGTTCCCACCAATTCCACAATTTCAAAACACTTTATTTATCCCCATGGGGCAATTGCAAGACCCGTAGATTAGTACAAGTTAAATTTTCTTTAAAAACCTCATCTTTCTAATGTTTCGCGGCCCATTAGGATGAGAGGCTAGTACATCACTGCCCCCACTGAAAAGTTATTCCCCACTTTTTGTCATTGTGCCTCTTTGACACTCGTGGATACGAGCGCCATAGAATCAAATATAATGAGGTCAAAGCTCCATGCGGAGCCGGGACATGTTCACACACGTTTTGTACAATACAGTGTTGTTGGCAAATGAAGAATGAGCAGTTCTTCATTGCTGGTGGTTGTTTCTCAGACATTGTGTTTGCAGAACTTCTGAATGCCATGCTGAAGATATTGAGCTTGACTGAGTGAGCATGCGTGAGGAGGGGGGCATGCAAATGGCATTAGGAGCACTAGGAGAAGCCAGAGGAACGTGATTTTATTTTACAGATTATTTGTCTCGTGCACTTCTATAGTTTCAGCAAATGTGACTTATAAAAAGTATTAAAACAAATCTCTACTGTTGCTTTAACCATTACAATAAATCAATGAACACATTAACTAGCATATATTTCTAGCATATATAAGCCAGCATGCTTTTGTTATTCAGGTAGAAGGTATTAGGCATGGCCTCCTCACACGGAAATATTTACTCAAATGTAAATGTATGATATTTCTAGCATGTGTTTTTCCTTGAGTCCCTGGGCTCACAAGAATGGGTCTATCTCAGAAGTCACCACAGTGTCCGGCACGCCACGGTCAAGGCGACAGAACAGCCAACAGTTGGAAGTTATTTTTCTGTAGCCAATAAGTGTACACTGGGGACACCAAACCAACAAATCCACTTCCGCCTCGTCCTTTTCAAATGTTGTTTTCATGCTCTTCTTTCTCTCAGTATCATAAATTGAACTGTGTTATTGTTCCTATGAGTTTGTATATAGAGACAGAAACTACACAACGGGGACTTGTTAGTGAAAAGAAAACAACATGGCCTCAAACGAGGGACTGTCAGAGGGAGAAAAGAAACAGTAAGAGCAACAGAGTGAGGTTGAGCGGGAATGAGACAGATAAATGAAGATTGTCTCTCTGGATGGCAACGACTTGTGCCTTGCGATGATGCAATGAGGACAGAGATGATGATGAATGAGAGAGTACGTTTTGATGGCACACACTTCAGGCTACGCGAGCTGGATAATGGTTTCAGACACCACAGTGTGTTTACAGTGGGGGCTTGATGTTGAAGCTGGAAGGACGTGTTAAACAGGAAGAAAGAAACTAGCACTACTTTGTTAAATAACCGTCATGTATTGTGGCAAGGCCCATATTAGTCAGGGCGTATGAAGTCTGTATCATAGACTCCAAGTAAACTCAGGAAGTCTTTTAAGCCTGACGCCTGGAGTATTCAGAGCTCTGATTAATATTCCTCACCACTGTGCAGACTAGAAATTGAAAACTTTAGGTGGCGGGGAAGAGTGGGGGATTATACCTGCGTGATTGGCTCCAAACTACAGCCATTGTTACAGCAGCTCTGTTGTAATTAGAGGGAGAAATTACTTTGGAAAAAATAGCTTTGGAACAGCTGGCAACACGTAAACTCTCTCATACCCAATCTAAGAAGTAAGCCTCCCAGACGGTACGAGAAAGCACCTACTACTACAACCCCCCCACCCATCCCCATCATCATGCCTATGTAGAGGAGCAGTAATTGCTGCCTTTATTGTGTGATCCAATGGAAGCTGTCCTGGTGGAACCTGCAGTGCCTATTAACATATCATACATGTAGAGCTCCTTACATAGGAACTAATTGTCCAACCATACTGAATACATCAGGCTTTACGAAGTTCAGATACATAGTTATTAGGACTTGTTAAACACTTGACTTTTTAATGACCTTACAAGTAGCTTTTAACTTTAAATTTCACAATTGTGTTTGTGGCCATTAAAACTCTTAATTGTGGATGTTTAAAAAGAATTGAAACACATTATTATTAAAAATCCTTTGTCATCGAAGGCCAGAGGTACAGTGCCCTGTGCGACATAATGTTACTTTTGACATTCAAGCCATTGTCCAAAACAGGCAACAGGCTAGACTGCACAGGGAACAATTTGAGGCAAGCATTTTCCCATTCATTGCCTTGGACTCTACTTTTGTATTATATGGCTGGGGCAATTACTATAGCAGTGTTTTCCTTATACAGTATCTCACAAAAGTGAGTACACCCCTCACATGTTGTGAATATTCAAATATATCTTTTCATGTGATAACACTGAAGAAATTACACTTTGCTACAATGTATAGTAGTGAGTGTAAATTGGCTGTCCCCTCAAAATAACACATCACACAGACATTAATGTCTAAACCGCTGGCAACAAAAGTGAGAACAACCCTAAAGTGAAAATGTCTCATTAGTGTTACAAGGTCTCCGGTGTGAATGGGGAGTAGGTGTGTTAAATTTGGCGTTATCGCTCTCACACTCCCTCATACTGGTCACTGGATGTTCAACATGGCACTCTCTGAGTTCTTTGCCATGAGGTGCCATGTTGATTACCAAGACCCTGAAACTGAGCTGCAGCACGGTGGCCAAGACCATACAACGGTTCAACAGGACAGGTTCCACTCAGAACAGGCCTCGCCATGGTCGACCAAAGAAGTTGAGTGCACATGCTCAGCATCATATCCAGAGGTTGTCTTTGTGAAATAGACGTATGAGTGCTGCCAGCATTGTTGCTGAGGTGAAGGGGTGGGGGGTCAGCCTGTCAGTGCTCAGACCATACACCGCACACTGTATCAAATTGGTCTGCATAGCTGTCGTCCTGGAAGGAAGCCTCTTCTAAAGATGATGCACAAGAGAGCCCGCAAACAGTTTGCTGAAGACAAGCAGACTAAGGACTTGGATTACTGGAACCATGTCCTGTGGTCTGATGAAACAAAGATAAACTTATCTGGTTCAAACAGGTGAGGAGTACAAAGACAAGTGTGTCTTGCCTACAGTCAAGCGTGGTGGTGGAGTGTCATGGTCTGGGGCTGCATGAGTGCTGCCGGCACTGGAGTAGAGGGAACCATGAATGCCAATATGTACTGTGACATACTGAAGCAGAGCATGATCCTCTCCTTTTGGAGACTGGGCTGCAGGGCAGTATTCCAAAATGATGACTACCCCAAACACACCTCCAAGACGACCACTGCCTTGCTAAAGAAGCTAAGGGTAAAGGTGATGGACTGACCAAGCATGTCTCCAGACCTAAACCCTATTGAGCATCCGTGGGGCATCCTCCAACACAATGTGTAGGAGTGCAAGGTCTCTAACATCCATCAGCTCTGTGATGTTGTCATGCAGGAGTAGAAGAGGATTCCAGTGGGAACCTGTGAAGCTCTGGTGAACTCCATTTCCATGAACTATTGTCACATGAACTATGTCAGTATGTACAGTGTGTACCCTGGACACAACGCGCCACAACATTTTCAAAACTTTTATTTTGCTACATTGCACAAGTTGCCTTAGCAGCTGGATTACCAGATGTTAGCAGCAGCAGTGCAAAAGACGGCATTCGTTGTAAATCATGCATCTGTGTGATTGACTGTTACTGACAGCACAGGAGTGTTCTGCTGGTTTGAAGCATTTATTGTGGCAAAAATATCTGTTAGTTGCCTGATTTGTTTTTCCTTCAGGTTTTAAATTTTATTTATTTGTAATTGTCCTGCGTTATAGCGTCACAACGACTTTAATTATACAATATTATCTAACTTGAGAAATGTGGCAGAGAAAGTAGTTTTCACAGCACTTCATATTGGGAAAAGTATAACTACTAACATTACTGATGGCTCTGTTCTATTCAAATTTCCCAGTAAGCAGCGACAGTGTGACAATAAGCCACCATGGACAATACCCGGATCCTGAAACTGAAGGAACTAAATAGGAGGCAGCCATTTACTACTGTGACACAAAGTAGAAGAAAAACATTACACTAAACCAAAAACAAAATAACTGCAACGCATATCCGCGACGGTGCTGAATTCTGACAATGAATACTGAATAAGAAGGAAAATATAAATTGATGTGCGAAGTCTTTTTGTACTTTGGACTGCTGTGACATGTCAAAATGTCTTCTGTTAAAAAGGCCCATCATGATTATTATCTCAGGTACTTATGACTGAGCTCTGCTTGCCATGGTATAAAAACATTCAAAGGGCAGCCCATTTTATAGCACGCTTGTGTCTAAGCCACGAGTCAGAAAAGTCCTCAATTACTTAAGTCATCAACTTGTTAGTGATTAATTTCTCCATATATACATCCATTCAGCCTCTGTACTCTATAAAATCTCTCCATTAGAATAAAACGAATAAAGCTTGATGAAAGCCAGTCATGCTGTTCTGAGCTTTACAGTTATTTCACTTTCCCCTCTCACCTTGATGCCAACAAAGTCCATAGGAATAATGGGTTTGTCCAGCGAAGGCAGGTTGGCCTCATCCAAAGGCTCTCCCACCATCACTTTGGTTGCCACATTGATTAAGTCCACACCGATTGTTTTTGACACAAAAGGGAAGGAGCGCGATGCCCGAAGATTACATTCTATCACCTGAAAGGGTACACAACACGAATTCTTTCATTACAGAAAAACTTGCAATTCTCAATTCTTCTCAATGTATACATTGGCAAAGGCTAATTTACAAAATAAACACACTCAATGCAGATATGCAAATTCCCAATGCACAAACATACTGTACAAATGACCAGAGTACATACACGCACATTTCCTGTATGTGTACTGTTGATGGAACACCAAAACTGAAAGTAACATTGAACAGAAAATCCATCCAGCTTTGCAAATAAATCTGAACACACGGTGATTTTGACGTGAGTGAATTGCATTTGCTGCGACCAGGTGTGAAAATGTCAATCTATTATTTTAGTCATACCCTGAGAAATATTACCTACCATGACATCACTGCCTTTAACCAGAAACTGAGTGTTAAAGGGCCCCGAAATTTCAAATGCTTGAGCGATTTTCCGGGTGGCAGTCTTAACCTGAGAGCAATGGGAAAAGAACACACGCGTATAATATATGTGAGGCTGTTTCATATCATAATCTTTCTATATACACGAAGGGAGAAATTTTTGTGAATATCAATCTGATCATTAAAAAATTATAGTATAACTCCTATGGTTTGAGTCACTATGTGAATGCTGAGGGTGACTTAACTGACCTTTTCTAGCGCCCCCTGGCTAATACTCTGGGTTGGTAGCATGAGGGTGGCATCTCCAGAGTGTACCCCCGCATCTTCCACGTGCTCTGTTATGGCATGGACCAGAACCTGGACAGACACAGAGATTATGTCACACTTGCAGTATTTGCATGCAGATCATGGCTATAATAAGCGACATAAATCCTAACTGGAGGCAACTCAACTTTTACAGCCATGGTCTGTTCTCTGATGAGAATTATTCAGACTTTGAGGCAGATGGCCTCCAGACGTGATGTGTTTATACCTACAGTCTGCCACAGTGCATAATAGTACACAAAAATGCAGCATCAACATACGCTGAGCCAGTTCAAATTCAGTGAGTGTTGCACTGCACGTTTGGAGGAAATTAATAAATTGAGTCGCATCAACACTCATTGACAATCTGTACAGGACAAAGGGCATATATTTGTTGATGGACTAGGTAAGAAATGATTTACATGGACGTGCAGTGTCTACCGGCATTTCACCCACAGAAAAGGAGACGCGTATCACCAAGCAACTCTATACGAGTGTGTGTGTGTGTGTCTGTAAATGAGCTGCCGTGTCATTAGCTCATTTAAACTGCTGCTAACCACAGCATTCATTAGCACTCTTCAGATAGAGCCTGTAATTAATACGTATTATCTCTGACTTTTCCACTCTCCCACACATATACTCACACACACAAATGCGCGCGCACTGACACACGTGCACGCACACAAACACAGCCTGGCCAGGAATAATGAGGCCTGTTTGGTATTCAATGAATGGACAGCTTGTTAATGTGATACTGAAGATAATGGAGGGGCTGTATTCAGGGAAAGTAGAGAGAGAAAATCTACCATACAACTGGATTGCCCACGTTCAAACTGACACCCTTGAAATGACTCCCACAGCCTAAACTATAGAAAAACAGACAGTTCAGGACAAGTACCTAGGTGGCTGTGTCGCCTACTACAAACTTACAATGCTAACAATTATGCAGTTATACAAGTTTCCGAAAGTTAGAGTGATTTTCGTAGTTCTCCCAGAATCCCTTTTAACACCCCACGGAAAAAATAAACAGATATACATACAGATACACACACACACACACACACATATCTCTATACTGAATAACTTGTGGATTTTTTAATATTACCACTCATAATGGTCTGTAAGTGGAAGCATTATAATCAGATTAATGTAAATATCCTCTCCAGACGTAAGACATATGAAAAGAGTTTTGTGGGAAAGGAATTAGCGACCTGTCCCAATTGAAGGTAGGGTGAGTTCAATGATTAAAGCAAATAAAATGGGAGTTTACGGTAATACTTTATGAACTTTTAGGACATTACTCAAACTATACGCAACAGTGTTTTGTTTTGGAATTTTTTAATGATTTTGTGGCATAAATTAAGTTGAACAATATCATAGTACAGTAAGTAACAAGAAATCCAAATAAAAATGACAAATCTGTGGTGCGTGTCAATCAGATATGAAAACATTTTGTTGGACGAGAATCATTTCAATATGCCTGATCTAATCTAAAAACAATTTTCACCACTTCCCTGCATTTTGGTTTTAATGTATTCCTTTCTCCCAATCAGATCTGTCTGGTCTGTAATGTCTTTTCACTATAGATGAATGAGATTACTTCCACTTTATTCATCTACTGGACTCAATATCTGTCCAACCTCTCATTTAAACTGAAAAATAATGGAGGGCTGAATAATGCCAGGCTACAGAGATGAATAACAATGATACTGTTAGAAATTAAAATATGGTCAAACAGTCAATATAAACTAGAAGAGTGCACTCAGTAGAGTGCAGATCTCCAACAGGTGTGTCTGGGGGCATGTGGTGGGGAACAGGGAGTGCAGGGCAGGCTGTGTGTGCAGCGTGTATGTATGAGAGTAGCAGAATAAGAGGAAGACAGTGTTTCTGTATGGTATAGTGTAAGTTTTCTTATATAGATGTATGCAACATTTTTAATTTTTTAAAAAAGTGTATAGTTTTGTATAGTGTGGTCTTAGTTTTCTTTAAGATTCATAGAATAATGTAATGGTTTTGTAACTGAGCATGGGTTCACCTAACTATATAAAGTTAATAAGGAAACAATTTAAACATTGTTATTTATTTAGAACATTTTGTTATCACAACAGACAAAATAAAACCCCTTCCTACCTCCCTCTCCTCTTCCAAACAAAGAAGAGTTGAATCTCATTCAATTGTCCCTCCCGGCTCCCATAAAGTCAAGATGGCGGTGAAGATAACCAAAACAGGGATTTATTTATTTCCTATCATGCCTAACTTCAGTGGATTATAACATGGAATTAATCTGTAGATGCTCCGGTTCAAAATGAGACCAAGCTTTTCTATGGATGTCAGTTTATGAGCTACAACAAAGGCCAAAATGTGGCCTGCAGCAGACTGGGAAAGCCTTGTTTTCAGCCAATTGCCAGCAATGCCTTTTGCTATGTATGTTGCTAAGCTTTACTGCAGACTAAAATAGGTCTTTGAGTATACAGTCATGAATGGGATCGGAAAATATTAGGCTGATGGGTTCAGAAGTAGGTGTGTTAGGTCAGAGTATAAGGTGCAGACATACACAGGCTTCTACGTGATAAAAGAGGGACAAATAACATTGTTTCCCAGCTTTTACACTCTGTGACATTATGTAGAACATATATACTCTCTGAACAAGTCATGTTTTAAATTAAACTGCACTCACTTTTAACCTTACCTTCAGGTGCTTTAGTAATTATTGCAGGCATACCATAATACATCATCTGGTGCGTGTTTATTTAAACTGCCTAGACGTCTTCACATACACAAGCTGGCAACAGACCAGCATTAAGGAGAGTAAGACAAAAACTCACAACTACACAGAACATGTCAGTAATGTCTCACCTTGCCACCCTTGGCCACAGCATCCACCTCCACCTCCCTGGCACCGCGGATGAACTTGGTGATGACCACTGGATGGTCCTAGAGGAAAGACAGCACGATGGATCTATCAGTGAATCCAAAGTAAAATAACCCAGAACAAGGTTGTTGCCTTTTGTGTGTATAGTGCCGTCTGTGACACAAGTTAGTGAAAATCTTATTTTGACTCTGTGCTCCTACACACTGGATTTGAAATTAAGCTTTTGAAGACTCTGTTTTAATTTGACGGTGTTCACAATACAGAAAAATCTTTTCTCCTCGGCTAAAGCAACCATTGAGTTTTTTAGGACAGTGGCCAGACCGCAATTCAAATCAGCCTGTGGTTCACTTTATGTTTATATTAGGTTTATGGTAATTGTAAAATTAAATTCAATGCTCAAAAATTCAGAATTCGTGTAAAAATTGCTACATTGCTCATCTGAGGTGGACATTAGCACCCGTAAATGAATGCTGAAGGTCACTGTGTGCCGTGAGTGTTTTACAAAAAGATTCCATTATCACTTTAAACCACCCAACCTGTTAAACCACCATTAATCAGCTTGCTTTGGTGCTCTAAAGGTGTGATATGTGCATGTGTGTGTATGCTTCTAGCCCAAAGTAAGGGCCCTTGGAGGGGCCAGGTGCCCACAAGCCACCTGGGGTTTCAGTGAAGTAGAGATGCGCACACAATATTAGCCAACAGTCATGCCAGCTGGTAGTATCAGTTAATTGAAAGCAGAGGGAGTGTGTGATGGAGAAACTGATCACTTGTCCTAACATGTCGCAACATGGCTCTCTCACATGTGCAGGCACACGCTCAAACATTTAACTCCGATCTCACCTGGGACACCTGAGTGGCCTCCTCCAAGAAGCGTTTCATCTCCTCTTCTCCATACACAACATTCATCGCAGAGCCACTGGTGAGATGCAAGCAGGGGAGAGAGAGAGAGAGAGAGAGAGAGAGAGAACAAAAGGCCACAGGAGAGGAAGAGAAGCAAGCAAACAGGAGAACATATGAGCTTTAAATGATCGTTCAAAACACTCATTATCTCTCCGTTGCATCACTATTACCATCGGGAACAAGGTCTGGAAACAGTCAAAATAAGGAGCGGGAGAGAGGGAGAACAGCTATTTAGGTCGAAAAGCACTCCCGGCTCTTGAAAACGAGTTCAGAACTTAGTCATTAAAAAACAACAGATTTAGGCTAGTTTTGTTGAGGTTGTTGTTGTTATTTTTTCATTTTAGACTGCTAGCTGGGCTATCCTCCTGTTTGGGGAGGAGGGGTTGAGAGAAACAGGACAGAGAAAGGCCACAGGCTTGGGTCAGATCTTTGTTCCCCAGCTGTCTGTTGCTCAGAGGCAGACATATGTCCAACTCCCAAATGAATATTGACCCTTCATTTGAGTACCAGCAATAGAAGATTCAGATGCATTTATATTCAGGCATACGCTTGACTCAGATGCAATCTATTTTCTGCGTGACTCTTCTGAGTTTTCATACTCTTTAATAAAATTCTGCATATGATTATTATTAAGAGGCTATATGTTTGCTCAGAGTTCATCCCTGAGAAAAAGCACTCCATGGAAAACATTTTGCTAGAATAAAATGACTATGCATTGATGTTTTTTTCAATCCACCAGTCCAGCTTATGGTGCTGCTGACCAATAGCAGTAGTAGTAGCACAAGTATTGGTACTGGTGATGACTATAGCAATGGTAGTAGTTGTAACAGAAGTACTGTTTTTATCTTATCTTGTTTGCCTGAAAATGGTCAAATTGATATTTTTATTCTAGTGGATAATGAAAAGTAATGCCTTTGACCATCATTTGATTGAAGAGTGGGAGTGACAATGTGATCTTAAAGGAGACTGACCACTTGTTCCCTCTCTGCAGACTGCAAAGAGAGGGCAGAATTTAAAGGAAGTTAGGTGAAATCATCGTAATGCAATTTAAACACTTGTTCTAAAAATAAGACTAGTAGGAATAAGAGTAATAATTACTGTGGCAAAACATATTTATGATCAGTAAGTCATCCATTGGGTTAAATGGTACTCCCTCACAACATACTGGGTGATGTTGGCATTGTAACCGTTTTGATATGGCAGAGAATGGCATCTGCCTTTAATTATAGCCAAGGGTCAAAATATTTTAAAGGGACAATTTATGGCAAGAATTGACTGCAGTCAAATTGAGCAAGGCCATTTTCTTATATGAATATATGGTATATTACTTTGGTCTGATTTGGACATTTCTCACCCACACAGGCTTGCTTTCACACAGATAGAAATTCTTCGGAACTACTGTGCATTTGCATTTCACTCTGTCTTGCAAGGGACTGCTTCTCCAGCACTTGTAAACAGTGAAGAAGTTAGAAGGTTTTCCAAATGTTTAAGCAATGGACTGATATTTTGGAAGTCGTTTTACTTACAAAGAAGACGCTCAGATAAAATGGCAAAAACTAGAAACTAGTTTGAAAACTGTCTGCTTGTGCACTGAAAGCAGAGTGAGAACGTTAAAAGAAAAAGAGAGGTAACGGGGAAATGTCTCTCACATGTGCAGGCATGCACACTCACTGTATCATTTATACTTTCGTATCTAGCAGTGTTGGCATGTGACATCAATTATACCGCTAAAATGTTTTCATAACCAAAACGAATGATTGATTTAAGTATGCAAATAAGTAGGTTATAAGAATCTTCATTTTAAGATATTACATTCATTTATTTTGTGGCTAAACACATCAACATTTGAGTGTGTGTGTGTGTGTGTGTGTGTGTGTGTGTGTGTGTGTGTGTATTTTACTGCATGGATCTGACAAGGAAAAGAAGCATTTGGTGTGAAAATGTGTGAGTTTGTGCATATGTACCGAGGCTGAGAAGAACACTGAAAAACCATTACCAAGTATGTCAAAGGGGAAGAGTGAAAATGCTTTGGGGATAAGAAAAGATCAGAGAGGGTTCACCCTACACTGATGCTGGACAGAAGAGGAAAGAAGCTCACTGACGGTATAAAACAGTCCACATAGATTGAAGAAATTGAGACTAACTAATATTAAACTCTGTATTAATAAATAAACACTAATGGCATCACTATGACTAAAACTTCCTAATACACAAGTTTGTTCTCAGTAACAAAGCCCTGCAGAATTCAGGGTCTCATCACGACATCTGCTGGACAAAAGTGTCACTGCAAAATTTAATGAGCTGTGGTGTGAGTAAACTTCATTAATCATCATAAACTGAAATTGTATTTTACTCAGTTAGCTATACATCTGTGATTTAGTTATTAAGAAAGTCAAGTGATTTTTTTCTTTCATGCCTCAGCCCACCAGGACCACACTGTTTCTCCGCTGTAATTGTTAATATACATTATTAGAGATTTGACACAAGAAAACTAATTCTGTAAAGATTATTTGCAGTTTATACAAGATTTTAGACAAATTACATTAAAATGTGCTTGTTACTGACAAAAGGTGTAGCAGCGAGTCCGCCACTGCATTCACAATTAGGAGACTTCTCATTTGATAATCTTATCTACTGCAACTTCAGTGTATGTTGGCTGGTGTAAAAAAAAATAATAATAAAACCACATACCTGAGTACATAGGAGGGGCGCAGCAGACAGGGATAGCCCACCTGGTTGGCGAAGGTAAACGCATCTTCCTGTGAAGGGACAGAAGAGTGTTACATTACATTAGACTGACACTGACTTTTATCCGAACCACCTTACAACTGCTATATATGTCAGAGGTCACAAGCTGACCCATCGAGGCATAGACTTCACAAGACCTCTGAAGGTGTGCTGTGTATCTGGCACCAAGGCGTTAGCAGCAGATCCTTTAAGTCCTGTAAGTTGTAAAGTGGGGGCCCCCATGCATCGGACTCCAGCACATCCCACAGATGCTCAATTGGATTGAGATCTGGGGAATTTGGAGGCCAAGTCAACACCTTGAACTTGTTGTTGTCTACCTCAAACCACTCCTGAATCATTTTGCTTTGTGGCAGGGCGCGTAGTCCTGCTGAAAGAGGCCACTGCCATTAGGGAATACCGTTTCCATGAAAGGGTGTACATAGTCTGCAACAATGCTTAGGTAAGTGTTAGGTGTCAATGTAACATCCGCATGAATGGCAGGACCCAAGGTTTCCCAGCAGAACATTGCCCAAAGCTTCAAACTGCCTCCACCGGCTTGCCTTCTTGAATAGTTCAACAAGATAATCAGTGTTATTCACGTGTCAGTGATCATAATTTTGACTTCTCTGTGTCTAACTTTTTAACTAAGATTTGAAACACATTCGATTGCTCCAAAACTTACAGTCACTGAGCTACAAATCATTTTAAGGCAGACGAGGAAGAACCATCATTCTAACAAACACAAAAGCAACAGAAAACAAAAAATTAATTATTTAGTAAGTATTTAGTAAAATGTGTATTAAATGGACGACACGAAATTGGTGTTAGGTGATGAAGCTTTCTAAGCCATGGCTCAACCAGTATGATGAAAGTCACAAAGAACAAACAAAGGATCAGTATCAAATCAAAGGTGTGTGTTTGCACTCAGCCTCGTCCCTGTAGTAAAAACTCTTTCATACAGCAAGCCCCATTTTAGCCATGCTCAATTCAGCCACACGCACAGAACTAATCAAAAGAGTAAAAGGGAGCGTAGAAGTGCTCTAACAGACAGAGGAGCTGCAATTCATCTCCCTTTCGATTTTCTTTTCTTCCATTCAGTTCACATGAGGAATGAGAGAAGAAAGACTAGCAGTTGTGGAGGGAGTCTAGCTTTGAGAGAAAGACGGTATGTCCTCCTCCTCCACCTTCTCATCATCATTATCATCATCGCTCTTTTTCTCTTCTCCGTCTCCGAGCAAGTCGAGCATTTTTCTCTCTATCATTACCCAGTGTGCACTCGCCAGGTGGAGTACCATTAACAAACACAAAACAGCCTCCCAGAGATGCAAGAACCATCTCCCCGCGGCTGTGCTAGAGTTATTTCAGCCCAATGAAAACAGTTTCTTCAAGATCGGCAGGGAAATAGAATATGTAGGTAGACTCTGGAGAGCACACAGAACTGTGTTTATCTATGTGTACCGGCTAATCGCCCTCAGTGGTTACTGAATACATGAGCGACGGTAATGGAAGAGACATATTTCAGAGCTGACATTTCAGTGCTCCTCGTGTTCTACAGAGGGGACTGCCAGAGCTTCATTGTGACTGAGCCACGGGTGAGTTGAGGGGGCCAAACACAAAAAAGACGCTACACAGGACAGTAAGTAATATGGCACAGTGGCCTTTATGAGGAAGAAAGTTCTACAAATAATAACTTGTCTATAAGGAATGGTGTAGCTAACCTAAATTAAAAGGCAGTGTTGTGTGTGTTTAGTGTGAGGTAGTCAAAACCAAAACAAAATACATTTTTGTAAATATATAAATAAAAATACTATACATAAACCCAATACGGAAAACCCAACTTTTAATTGTTAGTGATGTCATGAACCCTTGTTGGGACGTACAAGCATATGAAGTTATTTCAGGTTACACCTTACTTTATACAATAGGTTTTCATATAGGTTTCTGTGTATAATGCAAATATTAGACTTTCTTAAAGAAGATGCATATGTACACAAAACTAAATAAAATTATAAAAATTACCTAGATGGGAATGTCTTTTAGAAGCGAAACACATTTGCCTGAACTAAACAAACAGCTAACTAATAACTAACTTCAGTTACTCGGGGAAGTCATCCTTTTACTGTTTGTTTCCAAAAGACAGCCTGCAAAAACACCTGAGCGGTCAAATCAATTGAACCCTGAAGTTTACTGGTTTGGTGTGATATTATCTTAGAGTTAGAGGCCACAAAAAAACTCATTCTGATGCCGCTCCACTACACTCACACACCTTGTAAAGGAGAAATTTCTTAAGATCTTCTTAGCGAATTGTCACAACGTATATCGTGCTAAAATATATCATTAAACGCCCTTAATGTTCATTATTCTTTTGTTTTCTCTCACCAGGGAGCTAAGGGCCCTCCATGGGGCTTGGGCCACCCCGAGGTCATCCAGTATGTTGGAGAAGACGGAGCGTTCCTCTGCCCGGTCGATCTGCAGGGGGCTCGTCCCCAGAATCTTCACACCATTCAGGTGCAACGGGGCAGCCAGGTTGTTGGGGATCTGGCCTCCAACTGACACAATGCTGCCAGAGCAACCCTGGAGAGGAGAGGATGGGAAGAGAATAATGTAAGAATGCAAGAGGATAGGGCAGCAGGTAGAGTAAAAGAATGACAAGTGGAAGGAGGAGAAAGGACAGGAGAAAGGGAGATACTCTGTCAAGTCTTGGACCCCCTGCCACAGACCTATCAGCCAGATTAACGGTCTGTGGCCACTTCCAATTATTCTGGCCACTGATCACACAGTGAAAACACGAGACAAACAACAGTTGATCTCAGTTGTGCCCTGGGTTTAGTTTATCACCAGAGATGGAGTGTGTGTTTGTGTGGGTTCTTTTTGCAGCATGCAGCCCCTATTCCTGTCTAGCTGATCCAGGGGGATGCTGTTTCCATGGCAATGCCAGGTTGTATCACTTCATTATTCATGGGCCTGCTCTCCTGCTCCTGTCCAGGGTTTATCTCCATGCTCTAATGCCGTATTTATCACACACACACACACACACACACAGAGAAAGCAAGAGGGGACTGTAGCTGTGAGAGAGGGATTGATGGTAATGCTATCACACTGAACAAACAAACACTTAATCACGCTCTGATCCCATCACAACTTTAACCGGATTAGAATTCCTCTGCAAGGGAAAGTCAATGGACATTGCTACGCACACACACACACACACACACACACACCCACCCACCACAACATAAATACACGTAGATGTACACAGACAATATCAGGGTAACTATTCATACCCTTGAGCAGGTTTTGCAATCTTAAGGGTGAGGTGGGCTTGAGTAGCAATGGGATGTAAGGTGAAAAGTATGTATCATGTAGTCAGGTCATGTGTGTGAAATCACATCAGTTTCATATAACATAAAAAAAAACATCTTTTTTTCAACATTTTAGTTTGCACTGACTTTAACATTCATTTACACAGGAAAAGCGTGTTTTGTGATACTCCGTGATAGTAGCAGACTTACAGATGACATACCTCTGAATCTTCAATACAAGCTGCTAAATTATTATTTTTAGAGAAGTAAACTGGATACTTTTCCACAGTTTCTGTAAATAAAATCAACTTTTTCTTCGTCATGACAGTTACCCTCATAAAATGACCCAAAAGCCTTAAAGTGATGTAAAACGACCACCTAAGAATATATTTACCCAAAAAACTATTTAGCAAGCACTTCCACATGATCTATGAGTGTCAGCAGGCCTCGAAAACCCATAAAAAACATCCACATACTTGTAACTGCAAAACCTTAGCTCTAAAATCTTACAAGAGTGGATCTAACATTGATCACTGAAAATATAAGTGTAAAACAATGGTAGTTGTGGCGTTTTGGGTTTTCAGTGGAGGGTTTGACAAAAATCTTTTCCTTAACAAAAACTTAGAGGCATATAGGTCATTCGTATGTATTTAGTTGGAACTTTCAGAAGTGGCATGTATCCATGTGTGTCCTAACCTCCTGTTGGGTGATGTCCAGAATGCGTTCCAGGGTCAACTCCTCAAAGTAAAGGCGGTCACACTCGTCAAAGTCAGTGCTGACCGTCTCGGGGTTGTGGTTGACCACCACCGTCTTCTTTCCCATCTGCCTCAAAGCTCTGATGCTTGACACCGCGCACCAGTCAAACTCTACACTGCTCCCTGGTGGATCGAACAGTTGGCCATAAACAGGAGTTCACAAATTTAGCATAAGAAATAACTGTGATAAGCTGCATGACTGTGACATTTGTCTTCCATGTAAATTATATTTTGTCTTCTGTTCATGTTTAAAGGTGTCGTGTGCAGACGTTTGTGTTTAGACCAAATGTTCTATGAACCCTAACACTTCCTGGACAACATCACTGTATTAGAGCAGATAACCAATCCTTGCCAATGCAGTGCAGCTTATATATGTAGTTTGTTTGAATGGCACTGGTGGAATTAACTTGTGGTTAAAACACTTGCTAATTATTATCATATTTATAAAAACTTGTATCTGACCAGCATGAAAATTATATGAAAGTGTATTGTTGGACTCACCAATGTGGTAAGGACCACAACCAAGAACCATAATTCCCTGGTCGTTAAAGTCCAGATCATGCTCCTGATAGATTGGATGAAATTACAAAACCATTGTTATTGATGCACTTTTGTGAACGTCTGTACATCTTTAGCACAGCAAAAAAAAACTCTTAAAATTAATATTAGTTATTTTATTCGTTTTTAAGTGTTTGAATTGGTTACGTACATAAATACATGCATCGTAATGGTACTATAATACTACATACTCCACCATGATAGGTACAATACAGGTAGTTGGTCATGGCCGGATACTCTGCTGCCAAGGTGTCAATCTGAGAAGAGGGATCAGAAACAATAAGAGGTTAAAATGAGTAATTCATTCAGATATAAAGTCATTCTTGTCCGCCACACTCCTACAAAGTACCAGTAATGTGCCATGTAAACCTGTTCACTACAATCACATACAAACTCCATACATAAAGACACCAGGCATCTTTAAGCAGAGTTCAGACCCAGGACCTTCTTGCTGTTAGGTGACAGTGCTCATTTGTAATGGTTTCTAAATAGATGATGTACTTTAAGTAGTATTCCTCTTTTCAGAGTGTTAATGAGTACATTTACTTTGGATACTTTTATTACATTATTATCTCAGTCTATCTGACCTTCGCTGACCTACGCTCCAAGAAGGAGCCCAGTGATGCTCACCTGTTTGACCCAGGGTCTGATGCCGTGACTGTGCCTCAGCTCTCTGGCTTCTTTCTCACTGGAGCCCAGAATCTGACCGACCTGTAGGTCTGAGAATCCGTCCTGCTTGGCCTTCAGCAGCAGCTCCTTAGGAACTGTGCCACTGTAGGAAAAGACAACAAGTAATGCTAATTATGCAGCTGTTTCGCAGCCATTCAGAACCCCATACAGTTTAAACATTGATTCTGTGGATTTCTTATTTATTAAATGAATAATCAACCAAATCCTGTCTCAAAGAAAAGTGCAAAAGATTCATTCTGGTACTACAAAATGGCAAAGTAGACATTAGCAGAGTCTGTCAATCGCCTCTTAAGCTTAAACGTTTAATGCACAACATTCCTGACATGAACGCAGTAGTGAGGAAAAAGAATACTACTGGGAAGGATGAAAAAAAAAAAGTTACTTTATTTTTTTTAAATGTTTTCCGTCAGTCCCTTTCTCATATATCTGTATCCACTGAACCAAGAGGGTCAATCCAGCAAGTGGGTCATGACTGGCTCGCCTACCCAGCGGTGTGGACTGCAGGGAACAACCCGCCTCAAAGCAATCAATAACAAATGGACAAACAAGGCGCCTAGTTGCCAGAGCATCAGGTTGGCAAGTGCAGCCATTTAAAACCCATTTTGATCAATAAAACTTTAGTGTGAGCTGTTTATCAAAACCATAAAAGACGTGAAGAAGAGGAGAGCTTTTTTTGTCATTTTTTTAAGAGTTATGTATTATTATCATTATGTATTTTTACATTTTACAATTTTACTGATTAATCAACAACATACATTGTATTGGCCATTGTATTGCTGATATGGTTTTGGCTTTATTTTCATATTCAAATATGACGATTCATAACGGTACAAGTCAGTACATTAACAAAAGACACCAGTATCAAGTAAATTACTGTGTGTGAAGCCTAGCTTAGCTCACAAAGATGGGAGGCTGGGCAAATAGCTAGCTTCTGCGCTAAGTGGAAAAGTACACGTTTCAAAATTGCATTATGTTTTTTTAGCAAGCTAGCCCACAATACAGCTAAACGTCAGCTGAGTTTTGCTCAGAGTTAGGAAAAGCCAGTAAGTTCACAGTGAGGACAAGACAAGTGATATTCTGGTGCAGTTACTGGACTCTGATTTGGCCATAAAATACAGTTCCAGTAATATTCAATATCTGCTTATCAAAACCATACTGAAATGTTTCTCTGTTCCTGAGCATGTTAAATTAACAAGATAGAGTGTGTAAATACAACATTTAAGGAGTTGTTGGAAGGCTCTTGACAGAGCTCAGCTAACTGTACCCTTTGCTTTCGGTGTGTGTGCAAAGTTAAACTAAACGCATTAATACATGGTGATAAAATTGATATTGATCTGCTCATGTAACTCCCACTAAGAAATCAACAAGCGTATTTCCTATGTCATAGCATTCCTTTAACCCTAGGTAAACACAAAATTAATTCCTATTTCTGCTAAACCACAACTTGCTCTCCCTCCTCCTTATCTGAATTATTTATGACCTTGTAGCGTAACAATATTGGAAATGTCAACTGTGTTTTAACTCCCACTGCACATGGCTGAGCTGAGAAATAACAAACACCAGAAACAACGAAAGGCGAGAGCAGCGTGAGTTCTTCTGAGTCAGGATCACAGAAAGGAAAGGAATTTGATCTGAGAGCTTGGTTGTCTTGTGTACATTTACTCCCACTGCAGGAGCTGTTTAAAGTGAGAGTGAAATACTTTGCATGCCATGAACTCATGTACATACACCCTCACACACACACACCTGAAACACAAAATACACATTAAGACAATGTGCGAGAGAAGAAAAGGGACTAACAGATTCTCATATATGCTTATAAAACACGCACATTCTAACTAAATTTTAATAATGGCAAGAACTAATTTCTGTTTTATTTCACACTTTTCATTTAGTTACATTTTTACTTAAGTTTGAACATTAAAATGGCACTTGTGTGCAGTATAATTGCTGACCTCACCAACTGAGTGAGTTCTTTTAATTGTAATTCATGTCACACACAGGGCTTGTGTACCTAATTATCTCTGTCCTCATACGCAGGTTTATAGTCAGGTTGTCATATTACTGAGTTCTGCGTTGTGCAATCAAACGTTAACAAAACAAATGTCTCTATGGAGGACATGGGAAAGGGTGCACCCAACATCCATCTGGTTTCGGACCAGTCTCACGTCACCAGATGCAAAAAAACTGATTTGTGTGTTTATGTCTATATGAGTAAATCTGATCATACCGTTTTTTTAAAGCTAAATGTCGATACAAAATGTGGAATATGGTACAGGAATAATATTGGTGCACCATCTACTTTGATTCCTGGTTCCTGCAATGAGAGGGTTAGACTTCTGAAGAAGTCATCTTGGACTTAAGGAAATTGTGATCTGTATTTCTTCGCTTTTTTGAGGATTTTTCTAATTTCTATCAATAATTATCTTTCCATCCTAAATAATGTCCTACAGCAGTATAGGATTCAACACTCCAAGACTCCTATGAGTCTGTTGACCAGTAGAGCCTGAAGCCCACCTGTACTCAGCTCTACGCTCCACCAGTCTGGCAGCAGCCTATTGTAGTGTGGCCATCCCAGTGTCCCCTGCTTCAGAGGCAATGGAGACTACAGTCTTCCATATGTCAGTGTGTTGAAGTGGGCGCCAACCAGACGGCCAGCCATTAATTATTAAACAGTAGAGTCTGAAGGAAGCCGCAGGTAACCTGTGGCTGAGCCATGACAATTCACAGTGGCTGTTCAGGTAAGAGCCCGAGGGCAGAGAAAGAAAGCAAAAAAGAGTGCGAGAGAGAACCATGGGAGAGAGACGTGAGGAGACTGGGGTCCATCTGATTTTTTAGGACCCAACATTTCCCCATTGAAGAAAATTCAGTCATTTCTAGAAAGAACTGTGTTTCTCCCAAATTCTATTTTTAACACAAACTGTGTTGTGTGCAGGAGAATATGGTGTATTTGAGGAAGCATCCTGCAGTTGGAGATGAGTGCAAGATTAAAAATTTTTTTTAAAACAAACAGTGCTGCATAGACAGGAATTACATTTATGTCTATATTTAATTAAATCAGATTTAGTTTCCTGAGATTTCCAGAACTCTGTGGACACAACTACTTGCAAGTAATACAAATGTTCATTAAGTGGAGTGTTGTGTACTGTGAAATGTTTGTATTTTGTCTTTTAATGCTACAAATGTGGGACACAAGAAGTTTTCCTATAAGAGCCAGAGTAACACAATGGTTAAACTAAATTTAAAATAAAATTAAATAAAATAAATACATAAGAACGTAGTTTCACTGCAGGATTTACAGAGTTGTGGTCAGACAATATTCAAATTAGCAGTGGATGACATATCTGTAGCAAAGTTGCAATATTAACCAGCAAACTAACAAAGTCCAGGGCAGAAATAATTGGACAGGTCACAAGGGGATAAATGTATATGACAAAAGAAAAGAGACTGACCGTGACAGAGCCCACTTCGGACCTAATAAGTAATTAGAATATATTCCATAAAATTATAATAATCCACAAGTTGCCTGCCTGTGGTGCTAGACTGCAACTTTAGGGTTGGATGGATGGATAGCATTTTGGAGGAGATAGAGAAAGCAGACAGATATGATAAAGTTATGTGTAACTTTTACCCTAGTTTATGAGGATGTCACATCACTCACATATAGGCAGAGACAGAAGTACTGACCAAGCATACATATTGATACACATAAAATACATAACATAAACATCAAATCATATAATTTAATTTCCTAATTCAACATTACAAAAAGTGCGTGTTGTTCCCCCCCGTGTGCATCTGTGTGTATATGTTACCTGTTGTAGTTAGCCAGGTGCTTCTCCAGCTGTGTTATCCTGCGCAGTTTGTGGAGGAACCACTTGTCTATGGATGTCAGCTGGTGGATCTGATCAACACTCATGCCACTGTGGAGGGACTTAAAAGTGGAGACATGAAACAGACTCAGCGTTGCATTCATCCGTCATCATCATCAAGTTCATCATTCATGCCCCTTATTAGATGCGTATGATAAAAGAAATCATGCTACAACTCATTCAGCGAACCCTCACTGGATAGGAACGGTCATTCAGAGCAGTCACTGTAAATAATATGTTTTTATCCATTACTTGTTCAAGGTCTCTGAGTAAAATATATAACATAAGTAATTTATTACTTTGCCAGTATTGGCCTTTTATTAAAAATCAGATATCAATCTGTGTCATTATCCTGTAATATGACAGAGGCAGTGCCCTGACAACAGCTAGTAAATATGTTTTATCATTTTTATATTAGATGTCTGGCCAGAGAAATCACTCCAGGTTAGTGTGGGAGGATTTCACTCAGCAGTCTGTAAAAGCTACCTCACAATGATCTGCTAATCAAGCTGCAAGTGATTCTCACTGTTACTTTCAGTAGGGAGTTTCAGTGTGTTATGTAATTTGAGAGTCCAGATGCAAACGTGTTTTTGAGTGTTGATGCCTGAGATACAATACCAGAAACATATCAGAGGATTATATCAAATTTATAATCCTCCAGTATCTTTTTGCTACTTATCATAGCTTATGTCTAAATATCTTTTTAGGAGGGTGGGTGTGTCTTGTGGTCTCAGCTGTTTACATTTTTATGCTTTCCCCCAACATAACTACAAAATATTGTCTCAAATTGTCTGGAACAAAGGAGCATAGGTTTTGAAATCAAACTGGTGCGGACCAGAGAGGTTAGCTAAGACAGACTGTGCTGACCACCTTGAGGCATTAGAGCTGGTGTTGGATTGCCTGGAGATAAGATGTGGATCATTAATCCCTAATGCTGTCACCATCTTCAATGGTCTCACAGCATATTTAAAGGGGACAAATATATCTCCACTGCGAGGACACCAATCTCCCACAGTTGGAGGTTGCGACACTGACACGACCTCATTCTGATCTGTTCTCAGCTGGTGATAAAAGCATGTTGAAAGTGCTGGACCTGCAGATGTTTTTCACCTTGCAAAAGTGCTTTTCACCTTCATCTGATTCTCTAAGGTAAAATATCAGTATATTGAGCAAGGACAGAATCAGACTTACAGATTTCAGATGATTTGATTTTGATTCATTCCCCTGACATTTGTACACATTTGAAAAGGCCATACTGTCGAAAGTTAGACATAAACCCTAGTTGTTCTGTGTGTTCCCCAAGTACTTTCTCGCCTCCTCCTGTGCATCTATTTAACTAAATCCAAATTTCAAAGACAAGCAATTCCACAGAATTTGGCATTCACAACTAGGCATGCAAGTAGGCCAGGGACACATTTTGCTGTACACTTCATGTTTTTTTCTCCATGATAATTACTCTGTTACACTACAAAATGTGATTTTAATGAGAAAACTCTAGTCAGTGTCATTCATTATTAACGTTATGAAAGGCTAGTATACCTTGGCGAGGGAGAAGATGCGGGTGATGGAGGGCACAGCCAGCTCCTGTTGCAGGTCCTGGGTGTCGGCCCATGCTTTCTTGAGTGGCAGCCGGGGCATGAAGCCATCCACTGATGGATGACACATCCTCAGGGCCTTTTGCATACTCTCCTCGAAGGTCCGGCCCACTGCCATCACCTGAATCCAGAAGAGGGAGATACATCACAGAATAATATGGGTGTGAAAGTCTTGTGAATAAACAAGTGAGTGAGTGAGAGTGCTTATCTGCGGATCCTCCCCCACCTCTCCGACACTCTTCATGGCACTGCCTATTTCATGGGACATGCCATGGAAGCGGTCCAGGTCCCAGCGGGGGATCTTGGTGACAATGTAGTCGAGACTGGGCTCGAAGCAGGCTGTGGTCTTCTCCGATACGGCGTTCTTGATCTCGGGCAGGGGGATACCCAGAGCCAGCTTAGCGGCGACAAAAGCCAAGGGATACCTGCGAGATCAAAATCAACTAGTGGTTGAAGTTTCTGTGACATAAGTATCATTAGCATGATCACACAGTAATGATTGATTAATGAATGGTGTCTTGTTGTATTTAATCCTAAACTTGGTCGTACTGGAAAGCTCCAAGATCTTTTTGAACAATTGTAGAAATCCTTCCCTGAATTAAAATCAAATTTATTTATATCTTCAGATATTATGTCATAGCACGTCCAGATGTCAGTCTGAGAATTCCAGTCCCACTGATGCGATACCAAGCACTACCTGTTCAGCAAACAACTGTGAGGGAAATAGAGTCAGTGTGTCTACAAGATGGACCAGCTGCAGTGTGATTTGAGAAGTGTCTTTGGACATCTTGATATCATGTTTAACAACAGAAACCTCACACTATTGAATTCCATTGTAACATTCATAAATTTAAGCGGATCTGTGTCACTTTCTCCATGAAGAACTACAAACTTTATCATGTAGGATATTTATATGCAACTGCCCACTTACTTGTGTGTGTTAATTTTTACTGTATGTATGCATGCATTTTATCTTGCATGTTTATGGACACCCCACATTCAATTTCTAAAACGACCAGCCAACTCACTATGTATTGTATTTATTCTTCCAGGTGGGTAAATGTCACATAGGCATACATATGGTCAGTAATGTAGATGTTCAATTTTGTGTATCGTTATCCATGTTACATATGTAGTTGGTAGTTATTTGCAGAATTTCGCAAGCTAGGTGTCCTACTAGGACGATTTGACACAAACTTGCAGTTTACGATGAGTGGTTGTCTGATTTTACCTGTCAAAACATGCCGAAGGGAGTCAGAATCAGAAGGTGCTTTATTGCCAAGTAGTGTTTTACATATAGGAGGAATTTGCAGTTGACATAAATATATCTAGAAATATATAAATATGGAATAAACAATGCAAGTTATATAAGAATAATAAAAGAATAGAAAAAAATAATACAACTATTTGCAGAAAAAGAACAACAATTCAGATATTTACATGTTCATTATTTAGGGTTTGTGTTGTACAGACGTACTGCCATGGAAGAGAATATTGTGTACATAAATATATAATTGACAATATAAAAATATATAGAACAACAATTAACAACAAATATGTGCAATGTGCCATGTTTGTAATTGTATTAATTAAATAATATTTACATATGTAGAGACTTTTGTATTTTATGAAAGGGGGGAGTGTCAGAGGGGGACCTGGGCCTTGTTGATGAGGCTAGCTGCAGATGGGAAGATGTTTTGTGTTTTGGTCCTGATGGTCCGCAGCCTCCTGCCAGAGGGGAGAGACTGAAACAGTTTGTGTCCGGGGTGAGAGGAGTCAGCTGCAATCTTTCCTGCACGCTTCAGAGTCCTGGAGGCGTACATATCCTGAAGTGATGGAAGATTGCAGCCAATAACCTTCTGCGTAAAGCCAATAATTCGCTGCAGCCTGCCTTTGTCCCTGGCAGTGGCAGCAGCATACCAGATGATGATGGAGGAGGTGAGGATGGACTCAATGATGGCCGTGTAGAAGTGCACCATCATTGTCTTTGGTAGGCTGAACTTCTTCAGCTGCCGCAGGAAGTACATCCTCTGCTGGGCCTTCTTGGTGAGGGAGGTGATGTTCAGCTCCCACTTGAGGTCCTGGGAGATGATGGTGCCCAGGAAGCGGAAGGAGTCCACAGTGGCGACAAGGGAGTCACACAGGATGATGGGGGAGGGTGGGGCTGGGCTCTTTCTAAAAATCCACAACCATCTCCACTGTCTTCAGAGCGCTGAGCTCCAGACTTTTCTGGCTGCACCAGGTCACCAGACGGTCGATCTCCCACCTGTAGGCGGCACCTGGAGGTGCTATTAACTATTGGTGTACAGGGAGAAGAGATTGAAGAGGGGAAAGAACGCAGCCTTGAGGGAAACTTGTGCTGATCGTCCCGGAATCAGAGACATGTTTTCCCAGCTTCACGTGCTGCTTCCTGTCCGTCAGGAAGTCAGTGATCCATCTGCAGGTGGGGTCAGGCATGTTCAGCTGAGAGAGCTTGTCCTGCAGCAGGGCCGGGATGATGGTGTTGAAAGCGGAGCTGAAATCCACAAACAGGATCCTGGCGTAGGTTCTTGGGGAGCCCAGGTGCTGGAGGATGTAGTGAAGGGCCATGTTTACTACATCATCTACAGACCTGTTGGCTCTGTAGGCAAACTGCAGGGGGTCCAGGAGTGGGTCTGTGATGGATTTAAGGCTGGTCAACACAAGGTGCTCAAAGGACTTCATTACCACAGAGGTCAGAGCGACAGATGGTTTGGTTTTGGTTTGGTTTTTTGGGGACAGGGATGATGGTGGAGGCTTTGAAGAAGGCTGGCACATGGCATGTCTCCATTGAGGTGTCTGCGAACACCGGAGACAGCTGATCAGCACAGTGCTTCAGGGTGGATGGGGAGACACAGTTGCTTTGCGGGTCTTCTGCCTCATGACTCCTCCGCTCAGTCCACCAGAGCGGAGGAGTCATGAGGCAGAAAACCCTGGGATGGGGATGGTGTTCGATTAACTCTCAAAGCAGCAGTAACACTGGTTGAGCTCATTTGCCAGGCAAGAGTCATTGATGGAGTGAGGGGCTTTGGGTTTGTAGTTAGTGATCTGTCTGAACCCCCTCCAGACAGAAGTGGCATCATTTGCCGAGAACTGGTCCTTCAGCCTCTCTGATTACAGTCGTAGCTTCTCACACCTCCTTGCTAAACCTTTACTGTAAACGCCCTGCACCCGGCCCTATCTCCACTACTAAATGCCTTCTCCTATTCCAGCTGACTGAGCTTAGCTGTGAACCAGGGTTTGTCATTGTTATAACTCAATCTGGTGCGTGTTGGTATAGAGCTGTCCTCACAGAAGCTGATGTAGGACATCACAGCCTCTGTAAACTCATCCAGATTGTTGGTAGCAGTCCTGAAAACATCCCAGTCAGTGCAGTCCAAACACACCTGAAGATCCTCTACAGCTTCACTGGTCCACTTCTTTGGTGTCCTCACCACAGGTTTACAGAGTTTTAATTTCTGCCTGCATGCAGGAATCAGGTAGACCGTGTGTCCCAGTGGAGCGCGGGGCACGGTGTGATAGGCACTGAACTGTGGTGTTCTCCTCTCTGGTTGGATGCTTTATAAACTGTCTTCTTGGCAGAGGTTTCCTTTGTTAAAGTCACCAAGAACAATAACAAGGGAGTCCTGGTTTGTCTGCTCCACACATAGTATCCGGTCAGCCAGCATGCGGTGTTGCATCGTGCATGTTGGCCTGCGGCAGACTGTAAACACCGACCAAAGTGAATGAAGCAAATTCACCAGGGGAGTAAAACGGTTTGCAGTTAATGATAAAATATTCCAGATCAGGAGAACAGTGCGGCTCAATTACTGTCACGTCGGTACACCAGCCATTGTTAATATACAAACAGATGCCTCCACCTTTTGTTTTGCCAGAGAGTTCTGTGTCGCGGCCCGCTCTGTACAGTTGGAAGCCTGCAAGCTGCAGTGTCCGGTATCAGTCCACACAGCCACGTCTCCGTGAAGCACAGAACAGAAGATGAATAAAAGTCTCTGCTTTTCCCCACCAGTTGCTGAAGGTCGTCCAGATGTTGCACAGTGTGCGCACGTTGAAGAGAAATATTGCCGGTAGCGGTATGCGGAGTCCCCAAATTGTTTTTTACTGGTAATGATAAGAATTGTAATAAAATGACATAAGGAGCACTTTCGATACCCCCTACAGCTTGGATGTCCTGAGATCAAAGCTAAAAAATAAGGGCGATAGAGCCTTTGCAGTGGGCGGCCCCATCCTATGGAACAGCCTCCCCCATGCATATTAAAGCTGCACAGACCTTACAAATGTTTAAATCGCTGCTTACGATGGACCTTTTTGCAGTAGCTTTTAACCTTCCTTAACCTGGTTTCTCATTTTTTTTAAAGTGTTGTTGTTTTTTTCCCCCTGTGATTCACTTTGGCTGTAGTAATGTTATTTATGTATTTGACATCCACCCTGTTCAGCACTTTGGTCAGCTGTTGTTTTTAAATGTGCTATAGAAATAAAATTGACATTGACATAGCATAGGTCATTTTTAATGGCCTATACATAACAGCCTATTGTATGTTTATTGTGATTCTGTTAGCTTATTAATTTAAAATGGAATTATTTAGTAAATGTATGGTTATTACTCTATTTTGATATATCGAGATTTTAATAATAATAATATTGTGATTCTTGTATTATATTGTTATTGTTTAATATTGTCATTTGTATTGTTCCAACTAAGTTTTGTTGGCAGTTAATAAGAACTAGAAAAACCACTGAGGACCAGCCAACTCACTGTATTTTATTTATTCTTTAAGTATAAAATAATTTCTAAAATATGTCTCTATGACAGCTTGCACTCTGTAAACGTCACCCCTACAGTGGATGAGTGTTTGATAGTCGTAGAATATTCATTTAAAACAATATTCTCCGTCCACAGCACACAGTTTGCTTCTGTTATCACACCACTGCAGCACAGCCACAGTTTGTGAAAGTCAATCAACCAGTCTGATATAATTTGGTGTCATTTCAACTTTCTTTAAAACCAGAAACCTGTATGTCTGAGCTTAACTGATCTGGCCTAATAACCACTTTCTGTGGAAAAGTTCATCAAGACACACAAGAGATAGATATATAGATATCTATCTCTTGTGTGTATATATATATTTGACTTTCCAACACGTTGTCTTACTAGCCTTCTAGAAGTGTGTGCCTTCTGTTTGTATACATGTATTCTCTCACCCAGTGGCTTTGGATGCCAGAGCGGAGCTTCTGGAGAGCCGGGCATTGACCTCAATTATACAATACTCCAGGGAGGACGGGTGTAGGGCATACTGGATGTTGCATTCGCCTATAATGCCAAGGTGACGAACCACTTTGATGGCCGTCTCACGGAGCATGTGGTACTCCTCGTTGGACAATGTCTGGCTCGGTGCCACCACTATGGAGTCACCTGAAGAAAAAGAAGAAGAAGGTGAAGGATCAGGACTAGTAGCGTCTTTAAACAGTAATAATGTTCTCGGACTTGGTTTCGGTTAATGAGAAAGATGCAGAGACAGAGAAAACACAGGATGATATTGTGCTGACTGTGTTGTAAAAAAAAATTAGAAACCATCAGCTGAATAAACACCACATAAAGCAAAAACAAAACAGAGAAATAATTTTTACTTTGATGACAACAGAATACAAAAAGCAAGCAGAACTTAATGTATGTTGTGCATATTGTAGTACCTGTGTGAATGCCCAGTGGGTCGAAGTTCTCCATGTTGCAAACGGTGACACAATTATCAGCCACATCTCTCACCACCTCATATTCCACTTCCTTCCAGCCCATTAAAGACTTCTCCACCAGGATCTGACTGCTCATGGCTAGAGCCTAAAATAAGCACAGAATAGACAATAATGTGAAGACCCATACAATATAATTCAATACAATAGCTCTGCAATGCATCTAATACTTATTACCAATGGTTAACATTATTTCTTATAAAACCGTAATGAAATCAAAATGGGATGTAAGGTAATAACCCTGACATTGACAGGTCTTGAGCAATCGTCTGAATGTACTCAAAAAACATTTTAATCACAGAAAATAACATTGAAAACAGATTGGGTGACTTATTTGGGCAATAACTACTCCAGCAGAAATAATTAACACTGAGAATGTGTGGTTGAGAAACCACAGTTACACATTTCGAAACACTGAACCTGTTAACATGGTTATTTATTTAGGAACAATGATATCTGCTGCAAGGAGGTTTAATGAATCTTACACAGCTTCACAATTTAGCATCACAATAGTCTTTAGATTGCACTGCCCAAATTTGTTGATCTGATAAATCCTCTAAAAGGACTTCGTTAAAGTACTGAGACTCTAAATTGCATATTCAATTCAAAATGGATAACTTCTTGTTACGTTTAGGCTACATCTCCAAGAGTTTAGTTTTTTAGAATATTTCAAAGGGGGGGCTTGTTGAAATTTTGTAGGGGGCGTCAGTGAGCCATTTTTCCACACCCACACCCCAGAACCATATCAGACGACACAATCCAACCCTTCTCACACACATGCCAAGTTTTGAGTTTTCAAGCATCCCTAGCCATTTGAAGGCTAAAAAGTCTTTAGGGGACACTACAGCACCGATGTGCCACCCTCAAGCCCAAATGTCATCAAATCGAAAAATTTTGCAGCTCAATTGCAGGTGCAAAGTGTCATGACTTTTTAAGCATCCTAAAGGCCTCAAACGTTTAAAAATTTTAATTTATGCAGGAAATGCAAAATGGCTGACTTCCTAATGATGAATGATTTCCGGCAGAAACTGAAATGCGTTTTTTATGATGAGAGCAATGATCCCCCAAATCTAATGAAGACCAAAGCAACTTTCTCCTAACCATTTGGGGGCGCTATAGAGCCCCTTAGACACAGCCAAACTGCATAACTTTGCAATTTGCCACCAAATTCTGACG